>NC_064914.1:1643701-1753607 GCF_929443795.1 Astur gentilis
GGCTGTACTCCCTTGTAAAAAGTCCCTCTGCAGGTTTCTTATAGGCACCCTTTACGTACCGTGAAGTCTGCTATAAGGTCTCCCGAAAAGCTGCATGCCGGTGAGCGGTCCGAGAAGGTGAGGCGGTCGTCGGCCGGGTCGGTGTTGAATAGCAAAGTATTATGGGGCTGCTCGGTTCAGCCTTTACCTTCTGTTGTGGAGGTGCTGTGTGGGCTATCTTTGAATTGGATGAGCGTTTCAGGTGAGCTGTGGATTAGCGAGGAGGAGCGTGGGGCCCATGGCTTCTCACGAGTGCCACGCTAACGTGGTTTCTCTCGGTACCTTAGATACCACGAGTGATGATGGCTGCAGGGTCTGAGTCTGGAATGAGCGGGGAAGTGAACACGGTGGCACTTGTGAGGAGGGGGGAGTTGGGGAAGTAGTTGGCGTTGGCCAGCGGGATGCTTACTCCCTTTTCTGATTTGTTTGTGTTTGTTTTTTTTCATTGCAGATGTTGAAGAGCAATGTTCCCCTTGAGGAACATCCCAGTTAGCCCGTGTGGTTTTGTGGAGGATGGATTTGGACCCTCAGCCCTCTGAAAGCTAAGTTGAGGGACCAGGTTGAGAGGAAGGGACAAAGCTGGGAATAGCAGGGAGGAGTTTTAAAGTTAGCGCAGGAGAGAGGGCTGTCCCAAAGCAGTCGCCTTTGCGCAGGAGAAGGGAGCGGGTTGCTTTTCAGCACGAGACCCGTGTGTGCTGGGCAGGGCAGTTCCAGCCCATGTCCGCGGTGGCGTGTAGTTTGTGTAGTCTGTCTTGTGCGCTTAGACCTTCCTCGGGTCTCGATGTCCTTGTCGCGCTTTGCGCCAGAGGAGCGAGGCATGCGCTTCGGGTGCTGTCCCTAGGGTTTTGAATGCTCTTACTCATTGGCCCGGTGCCAATCGGGTGCTTCTTTTCTTGCGCTCGGAGCTCTAAAGCATGGATCGGTCTTGGCGGGTTCCGGTCAGTGCTCTATGGCAGCATTTTTTCAGCCTGCATCGGCAGCTCTGCTCTCTAGCCGTCCGTTTTCTCGGAGTGGGACTTCTTCCCCGCATCCTGACATCCTTAGGTCTCGACGCCAGGCTTCTGGCGCATCTGTCGTCTGGGTTTTGACAGTGCTGTCTTGTAACGGGCCGCTCCGTTTGACTCCTCTGGGTCTGCTGTGGAGCCTCCTGGCCTCGTGGTTGCGGCCCCGTAGGTCATCTTGCCCGACGGCGCCTCCCGTCCGGGGGTCATTCTTCTTGCTGAGAGTTTTCTCTCTCGTTGAATCACCTCGTTGGTGGCGTTCCACGTGGTGACGTTCTGCACACGGTGTGCTTGGCTTGGAGCTGCTCTGCCTGGGAGGGTGTGGAGTCAGGGGTAGGTGGAACAGCGATAAGAGTCTACGGGTGAAACGTTGATGTGCCTAGACCGTTTAGGCGAGGGTTGTACAGTCATCTCGGCTCGAGTAGCCATCAGCGGCCTGCGCGGACAGCCGTGCTGACAGTGTTTCACGGAGACAATTGGAGCCGTGTGGCAGGGGTTGTTGAGGGGCAGTGAAGCGGATTTGAGTCTCTAAGGTGTTAAGACTTGCACGTGATGGGCTCCAAGTTTGGCCCTGGGTTTTTTTGGTTGGTGGGGTGTAGGGTTTAGGGTTACTCCGTGCGGGGTCCGGATGATAGAACACCAGTATGATGATCAAAGTCGCCCCTTTATTGAGCTTAGCTGATCATTCTTACACAATTCTCTAAGTTGTTTAGAAGCTTTGATTGGCTGCTGCACGCAAGCATGTGGTGTCCACGCGCACAAGCGTAAGCGGTGATTGGTTACATCGATACTGTCCACGCGTAGAAACATAAGA
The DNA here is from genome assembly GCF_929443795.1 of Astur gentilis. Taxonomy (NCBI): domain Eukaryota; kingdom Metazoa; phylum Chordata; class Aves; order Accipitriformes; family Accipitridae; genus Astur; species Astur gentilis. The sequence goes on from NC_064914.1 coordinate 1,645,556, forward strand.
TACAGTTAGTTATACTCGCTCTGTACACGTGCATACACACAGGATATAATTGGCTATGTTAGAGCATGCAAAACTTGTCTTAGTCCAACTGGTCGAGATAAGCCCCTGAATTGAGGTCGGTTGTGCCAAGTTCCCTTTATCGTGGAATGTGCACCTGTGTTTTTCTAATTGGGATCTTTCTTCTTCTATCTTCTTGTTTGTTCTGTTCAGAGCCTTCAAAGGTGTCTGGAACTCTCTTGCGACCATGAGCTACTTTCAGGGCCAGTAACTAAGTTCCATATAATTGAACCCTACAGTGGGCAGGGGGGGGGGTGTGTTGGGTTTTTTTGTTGTTTTTTTGTTTGTTTTTTGGTTGTGTGTTGTTTTTTTTTTGTTGTTGTTTTTAAAATGACAGGCTGTAGCTGCATTCCAGATGGTCTTTGTAGATGGAATCAAGACCTCTGGAGTTGTGAAGCTCTTGCTCTGCATCCAGGTGACTCATTCAATATGTTTGTTTGGTGTTTTTTTTCAGATGTGGAGGGACAGGATGTGTCCCACAGAGCGATGGGGGAAGGCAGCAGAGCACTGTAAGGAGTTGAGTCCGTGAGTGGACTCTGAAGGAAGATGCATCCGGTGGCTCTATGAGACTGCTTTGCTTTGCTGTGTTTGCAGTTTTCTTGCATTGTATTGGTCTGTATTTGCCTTTGCCCTGTGGTGTTTTGTTGTGTATTTGTATCGACTGTCATGTGAGACTGTCTCGCATTGCCTGGCCCTGCATTGTGTTTTGTATTGCAGTGCTCTGTACTTGTATGGATTGCCACCTGAGACTGCCTTGCCTTCTATGGTTCTGTATTGGTTTTGTATTGTTTTGGTCTGTACTTGTATTGACTGTCACGTGAGAGTCTCTTGCATTGGCCCTGTTCTGTTTTGTCTGGTATGGCAAGGCTCTGAGTTGTTTTGCCTTGACTGAGGTAAGAGTACTGCCTTGTATGGCATTACATTTGCATGTGAATTACATGGCTCTATGTTTGTGTGTGTCTTGTATGGCATTGTAGAGGCAGCGTAGAAGGTTTAATGACTTCGGGCTCTTTGCATGCAGAGTTGAGGGGATCGCAATTGGACTGTGAACTAGCATTGAGTAAGGCAGGAACTGGGCAATGGTGTTCATCTTGTTTATGCAGATGCTTCGTGGCAAGTCTCTAGAAATGGTCAAGGCCTTGAGGTCTAAGTAGCAGCGTGATGGGTCTTGGAGCGATCGGTAACTTTGGGACAGCTCTGTGTTTGTGATGCTCTGGTTTTTTCAAGTGTCATGGAGGACACTGGCTGTGAGGATGTGTTATTTTTGGAATAGGTGGGAAGCAGGGTAGGGGAGTGGTGGAGGACTTCTCTCTCGAGGATGAAGTGTCTGTTGACAAGCTTTGTGTGTTGTTTTTGCAGGTGATGACAGGGCACGAGAGGTGCTTGAAAGAACCTTGCGTTTAGGTGACATGGCGCTACGGAGGTTGGACTGTGACACGTGGCACTGTGAAAGCTAATTATCGGGTTGAAAATGCACGGATGGTGGAGATGATGGTGCGTGTTGAAATGTTGGTGTAACGGAAGGGCAGTTTGTGGGGAGGTTGGTTGGAAGGAGGTTGGGCTGGGGCCTGGGTTTTTGCAGGTAGGGTGCTTTTTTGAGGCCCCTGCTGCTGCAGACGGGGTGACGGCCTCTTGAGGCCTGTGGACGGTATGATGGATGAGTTGAGAGTGAGGGCTGGCGTTCATGTGATCTGAACGAGTGGTGTGTTGTGAATGTCTCTAACCTTGTAGGGTTCTGTGGTTAAGCCTTTTTGGTTTTTTTTTCCTTTCAGGTTGGATGTAGAGTTGAGATGTTTTTCAGGGAATTAGGAAAAAAACCCCAAACTTAGAATAAAAAACCCCAGCTGGGATATGGGTTGGTTTTTGGTGTGTCCTCCCCTGCCCCATTTATTTTTTCTTTTCCCTGGTCCCAGCTGCTCCATGAGGCAATGTTGATCGCCAATGTTTGGACTGGGGTCTGCCTCGGGCCTGGGTTTTCAAAGGCAGGGCGATTTTTTTTGTTTGGGTTTTTTTTTTTTTCCAAGGCTCCCGGGAACGGTGTTCCTGTGGAGCGCTCCCCTGGAACCTGGTAATTGCCAGTCAGCACAGAGAGATATGTTGTTCGGTGGATGGTCTTTGGAAGACAGTTGAGGATTTTGTGGGGGGAGTTGGACTAGATGGCCAGCATGGAGTAGGCCAGGGTTGTGAAGTGCGTGAGTGTAACTGTATTTGTCTGTGGTGGGTTTGTAAAATATTTGGTTGCTCTTTGTAGCTTGTGATGTAATGATATTTTTCAATTTCTGGTTTTGTGTCGAGGTGTGGAAGTGGACGGTCTGTCAAGATGATTGGAGGTCACTCGTTTGGTGCCCGGGAACAGGGATCATGGCGGTAATGTCACCTCAGGGAGTAAAACTTCTGGATGTGCAGCGATGTATGTAATGGGAGCGAGGAATGTGGAAAAGACCACTCCGTAGAGCATTGCAGGTACTAAATAGTGGCATTTCTTCTTCAGGTAATGCTAAATTTTTGGAGTTTACATGTATTTGTAAAAATAGTGATTAAAAGAGGACTAAATCTAATAGTGTCAAATATTTGACGAGTGAGGCCATAAGTCTTTTCTATATATTGTAGAAAAAGTACATTGTAGAATTGGATTGAAATACTGACATAGCTGAATCTATGTGGAATGAGTAATGGACCAAATGAAGCACTAAAAATAAAATGTAAAAAAGACAGGTAATTATGTGTCCTTGTGGGAATTACAGTACTAATGGCAATCACAAAGGGAAGCGTAGAGGGAAGCATGGGCGTTTAGTGCCCATAGGTAAACTTAGCTGTTGAAGTAAGTGAAAGTGTCTGTTGGAATTAGGCATCCAAGGGCGAGTTGTAGATACCTTGAGGTAAATGTAGCTGCTGCTGGGTTAATGGAAAGGGGGTGCATTCCTTCCTCTAGTGATTGCAGAACTTTGAAATTGGAGCTGTAGGTAGAGAACCGTGAAATGGGCTCGGGCGTGGTGCGGCGCCGAAATGGGCTCGGGCGCATGTGTTACTTTTCTTAAAGGGGCTGAGGTACTGTGTAACTCTGAAATGGGCTTGATGAGTGGATAACATGTGTGTAATATGTGAGGGGTTTTTTTATTCTGTTGTCCTTCTCTTTCCCTGACCCTTTGTGGTGCTCTCTACTCTTTTCATTCATGTCTTCTCTCTCTCTCCAACCTCCTGTGCTTTTCATAGTCTCTCTCTATCTCTTGTCATTATTATCATCTGACGCTCTGTGTTACTTTCTGTCCCATCGTATCATGTTGTATGTTTCTCCTGCTTTTTTCTTCATCTGTCCAGATCCCTGTCCCTTGTTTCTTCTATTGCTGTCCCTCTGCCTTGCTTCCTCTTGCCATCTTTTCTGTATTTCTCTCTGTTCCCTTCCCTCTTCCATCCTTTCTAACTGTATCCCCCTCTCCAGCTAGCTGTCCCTTCTCTTTTCTCTCTTCCTCCATGTCTCTCTCACAGCCTATCAATGACAGTTGTTTTTTCCTCCAGTGCTGTCCTGCTCTGTCCCTTGTTTCTCACTCTCGTTCTGTCATGCTCCCTGTGTCTTTTTGGAACTCCTCCATCTCTGTCCTGTAGCCTATCACTATTTTTTTCTTCTGCCATCCCTTTGTCCTTCTTTCAGTCTTTGTGTCTCTCTCCCTTTGTTCTCCCTCCCTTCTTTTTTTTCCTTTCTTGCTACATCTCTGTTCTGTACCACAAAAGCACGGAGGGTGTTTAGTAACAGAGAAGAAGGATATAGGCAAGGACAAAGGAAATTAATGGCTGTTATTCGGGAAGAAAGGGGAAGAGGGCCTAGACGAGACTTGCCCCGACTGGGCAAGGATCAATGCGCTTTGTGTAAGAAATTCAGTCATTGGTAGAGGGAATGCCCAGGGAACAAGGAGCATCAGAGGGCTCAAACAGGAAGAACAGTAGCCTCTGTGAAGGGAGACTGACGAGAACCTGGGGAATCTACCCTAGCGGATCCACTGGTTATAATTAAGCTAGGGAAAACAGAACAAGAGGTAGAATTTTTGGTAGATACAGGAGCAACATACTCGGTTTTGAATCAGGCTTTGATGCCCCGGGGAATGATTATGTCACGGTGAAAGGAGCGACTGGCCAAAGTGAAAAGGCATAGTTTTGTAAACCTTTAGAATATAAATTAGGAAAACAGTGGGGCATTCATAAATTTTTATATATGCCGAACTCCCCAAAGGCCCTTTTGGGAAGGGACTTGTTGGAACCATTGGGAGCAAAAATTGTATTCAAGAAGGGAGAAATTACTCTGGAGGTAAAAGATCAGCAAAATATTCAAATATTGAGCCTAACCTTAACCAGTCTCCCCCTAGAAGGAATCATTAATGAGGACATCTTAAAGCAAGTGTACCCGGGGGTATGGGCTCCCGATGCACCTGGAAGAGCGAAAAGTGCTCCACCTGTTGAAGTTAGGATCAAGGAAGGCCAAAAGCTGGTAAGAATTAAACAATATCCCCTAAAGAAGAAAGACAGAGAAGGAATCCGGCCGGTGATAGAAAAATTTTTGCAGTTGGGACTATTAAAAGAGTGTGAGTCTGAATTCAATCCCCCTATATTACCTGTTCGGAAGCCCGATGGGTCATATTGGGTGGTCCAAGACTTATGGGCGGTGAATAAGATAACTGAAGATCTTTACCCGGTAGCGGCGAACCCATAGACCCTGTTAACCGTACTAACACCTGAATTGACTTGGTTTAGTGTTTTAGATTTGAAGGATGCTTTCGTTTGCCTCCCTCTCCATGAAGCCAGGCAAAACTTACTCACATTTGAATGGGAAAAGCCCAAGAGCGGTCGAAAGACCCAGCTCACTTGGACGGCCTTGCCACAAGGATTTAAGAATAGGCCTACCGTTTTTGGCAATCGGTTTGCGAAAGACTTGGAATCCTGGGAAACCCCGTCTGAGGAGGGGAAGCTGTTGCAGTATGTGGATGATATCCCGATCGCCACCAAAACAGAGAAAGATTGTACGACGTGGGCGGCGAGTCTGTTGAATTTCCTGGGACTTCAGGGGTACCGGGTATCCAAGAAAAAGGCACAGGTAATGCAAGGCAAAGTGAATTATTTGGGCTATGAAATTAGTGCGGGACAAAGACCTTTGGGACAGGCCTGTAAAGAGGCAATATGTCAAACTGGGAGACCTCAGACAGTAGAAGAGTTATGGACTTTTCTGGGAATGACAGGGTGGTGCCGATTGTGGATCTATAATTACGGATTGCTTGTTAAACCACTGTATGCGTTGACAGCCACTAAGCAGAAACACCTTGAGTGGAATAAGGAGACCGAACGAGCCTTTGAGCTACCGAAAAAGGCTTTGATGTCGGCCCTGGCCTTAGGACTCCCAGATGCGAGTAAGCTGTTTCTTCTTTACTCCCATGAGAAGCAGGGCATTGCTCTGGGAATATTAGCACAAAACCTGGGCCCGTATCGATGGGCAGTTGCCTACCTCTCTAAGCAGTTAGACACGACTGCAAAAGGTTGGCCTGGATGCCTGTGGGCGGTTGCGGCTGTGATACTAAATACACAGGAAGCCCGAAAGTTTACTCTGGGCCAGAAGATGACTGTTCTGGTGTCTCACGCAGTATCAGCAAAAGGCGGACACTGGCTCTCTCCACAAAGATTCCTGAGATATCAAGCTATATTGGTAGCGCGGGATGACGTGGAGATTGTAGTCGCTAACATTGTCAACCCAGCTTCTTTTCTCAGCAGGAACACAGGAGAACCGGTACATCGTGACCGTTTGGAAACCATCGAAGCAACGTACGCCAGTTGCCCAGACGTGAAAGACGGCCCCATGGAAAACGGGGAAACTCGCTTCACGGACGGAAGCAGTTACGTCCTAAACAGTAATCGACACGCGGGATACGCCGTCACTGCCAGCCAAGAGGTAATAGAATCGGGGGCTTTGCCCAGGAACACCTCCGCGCAGAAGGCAGAAATAATTGCTCTAACCCGCGCCCTGGAATTGGCCCAGGGCAAAGTTGTGAACATTTATACAGACTCAAAATATGCCTTTGGAGTTGTACACGCACGTGGAGCAATTTGGAAGGAGAGAGGACTAGTGAGTTCTCAAGGGAAAAATATCAAACACGCAGAAGAAATTCTGAAGTTACTGGAAGCTGTCCAGCTCCCTAAGAAAGTAGCAATTATGCATATTAAGGCACACCAGAAAGCGAGCTCAGATTTGGAAAAAGGGAACGAGCTGGCGGACAGAGAGGCAAAACAAGTGGCCAAAACACAGGTAAAAACAGAAGGGGCCTTAATTCCTGATAGGTGGATTTCCCTAGAAGGTAAGCCAGAATACACTAAGGAAGATCAAAAGCTCATTACAGGTTTAGAAGGGTCATATAATGAAGAGGGGTGGGCTCATACCCCACAGGAAAAGCTAATCGTTCCCTCTTGCTTATTATGGCATTTGATAGGGGAGGAACATAGGAAAAGACATTGGGGAACAGAAGCCCTGTATAATCATCTGATAGGAGAAATTGTGGCTAGGAATTTATACGCCACGGTGAGGCAGTGTGATCGCACAACAGTGTGATCTTTGCCTCCAGACTAATCCTAAGAGCACCCCCAAGCTGGAAATGGGCCAGACTGGAAAAGGCAATGGGCCTGGACAACAATGGCAAATTGCTAATGTTTATTCATTACTAAAACACACCCACTTGTGATTTGCAGCTATGCATGTTCCGTAGCTTTCTCATGGGAACTTCTTCAAAAGTTACTTATGAAGTTATGCCAAGGTCACACTGTCCCTGTTTTTCTCCTGATATCAGCAAAGCCAGCTATTTTCGGCCAAGGCCTAGTCTTGCTGCTCAAACTGACATTCTTTCACACAGAACTCTGCTCGCACAGCTTTTCTATAGACCCATGTCCTTTTTCATGAAGCCAATTCCCAACAATTCCCCCTTTTTCTTTTTGTGCGAGTAGAGCTTGGTGTGTCAGCTTTGAGACTCCTTTTATCATGCACCCATACGGAATTCTAACTATTACACAGATTAATATCAATATACCCAACCATCATAAGGCTTCCTTAATCAATGACATTACCCATAGTGTTATCCCGCCGAATATTGATTGTAACACTCCATCAAACCAACTAGTTTCTTGCTGGATCTTTGTGTATGTTTCTTCAGCCAATCTATTTGTTTGTATATAGATTGAGGTAAAATTTTAACACCTGCTGTATTGCCCTTTGCAAAGATCTGTGAACACAATTAATTAAACACAGTAAAAACAACATTATACCTAATAAAATACATAAGCACACAAAAAGAGGTTTGATTAATAGCTTTAGCTAGTGACACCCAAACATTCTTACTGTCCCATGGTGTTAACCGATGTGGATCAATCACCGGTGTCACTGTCATGCTGCTTACTACAGTCAGTGTGTTCCATATCAATCTCAGCATAAGGTTTCAAATTTATGGGTAAATCAGGAACGTATCTGCCAGACATGGATGATGTGATGGGGTTTTTTTTGTTGTGTTTTTTTGTTTTTTGTTTTTGGTTTTTTTTTTTTGTCCAATTGCTGCCAAGGCTTGCCATCCCGGTGCACTTAGTTGTCTTGTAGAAGTTAAGGTACCGCTGCCCCACAATAAATCCAGCAGCGGCTGTAAGTCTGTATTTGTAATACCACAACAAGGTTGAATCCACTGTAGGTCTCCGTTTAAATCTTTCTCCCTCTTTTTGTTTTTGAGCAATCCAGGCTTGCTTAATAACTTGGGATGCCATTTTCCTTAACAAGGTAAAACTATTACAATAGCTAAAATCACAGTAACTACAATAATGCCCATAATTCTTTGAGCCAACCCGTTACCCCTAATGACCCAGACCATGAGGAAAATGAACCATCTATACATTCTTGTGCCATCTTGCTCCACGAACTCAGCCCAGCAATCGGTAGGTGCCAGCTTTCCGTGGGCGTCCCCACAGAGGCAATGATGGCCTCACTGTACACCAGCCCGATGCTCTTCGGAAAATCCCAGTATTTATACATTTGCAGAGGAACGGGTTTTAGCACACGTGGCCAGCGGGTGCCAAAAGTCCGCCTCGGTTGCAATCTATGACGCATGCGCTCGCTGGCCAGGCGCGCTGCACGAGTCATAGCCATCTTGTCTATTGGTTCATGGGCTTTACGATACAGTTGCGATGCACAGAGAATCTTGACCTGTTATGTTAGCCAAGGTGACCTATACATTAGTTTTTGGCTGAGGTAGTATTCATATTGCCACATCATCTATGATGCTCCAGATGATGATGGTCATGCAAATCGAACAGGAGTCCATCGTGGGCCTGTATCTGTGGAAACACAATCAACCTCGTTCCCAGGTTATTAATGGAAATAGACCTTACCCCTAATTTTGGCTTTAACTAACTTTTACCCCACACTGTCTTCCCGTAATCACACTATGTTTAATCAAATTATGCTTTACACACTTTTTACCTAAAGCAGGTTCTATATACAATAAGGCACGCTGTTCTGAAAACCTCTCTGAAGGACTCCGTGTCCACTAGTAATACTCTATTAGTTAGAATCTGTCAGATCAGTGGCTCCAGCACCCGCCGGTGCCGTGCCAGTCGCCATTGGAACAATTCCGGGTCCAGCATCAGTGCGAAGCCATGGCTTGTCCCACTTAGCCAGGATCTCCCAGTAAGTTTTACTTCTGCTGATCTGCACCATTTCCTGGATTCTGGGTCCTTATACATTACCATGATTCCTGTACTTTGTTGCGTCCTTTCTGCCTGTAAAAGAACATGATGCACTACCATTGGTGGGTCTTTGTGATCACCTGTCAATCTAAGATAATTTAGCACAAATAAGGCTTTGGCCAATCGTTCCTCTGGGAGTAAGCCCTGGGTTCCCCCCTTTTGTTTTTGCAGCATGTTCTTTTAGGGTTTGGTTGGCCCATTCGACAATAGCCTGTCCTGTGGGAAGATGTGGAATACCGGTACCGTGGTGAATTCCCCACAAATTACAAAATCGAGCAAATCGTGTAGAACCATAGGCTGGGCCGTTGTCCATCTTAATTTCTTGAGGCACACCCAGTACTGCAAAAGAAGCGTGAAGATGTCATTCAATATGTAAGGCCTTTTCTCCAGTTCGTGCCGTGGCCCACATGGCAGCAGGATAGGTATCAATACACACATGCACAGAACGCTTTGCACCAAACCACATGACATGGGTGAAATCCATTTGCCACAACTGCAATGGCAAAAGACCTCGTCGGTTAACCCCACAGCCCAAGCCGAGCCCTTCCTTTTGACAATCAGGGCATGCTTTAACGATACCTTGGGCATCAGCAAGTGGTAAGTCAAATTGCTTTGCTAACATCCTAGCGGGTTGGTGCAAGAACGCATGCGATTGCCGTGCTTTGTTGAAAACGATTCCCTGGAGGAGGCTCCCGTGGCGCTGCAACCAATTGGTCAACTCTGTCATTTCCCGTTTCTCATCTGCACAGTGTTCTCATACCCAAGAGTTCTGCCAGAGGGGTCATATTGCCATTAGTGATACCGCAAAGATTCCGCACCCACTGGATATCTCCCACAAGCTTCTGGACATCATGTAACATTGAAATTTCTCATGTTATTTGAACCTTCTGAGGTTTAACATTGCTAGCATTTATGTGCCACCCCAAATACTTCCAAGGTGCTGCCTTTTGCACCTTTTCAGGAGTGATTATTACTCCGCGATGGCTTAAGATGTCCTGCAATTGAGTTAAAATCTCATCCTGTGGCAAGTTACTGAGGTAACTGCTTTCTTACAGGCTCTGATGCCCAGGCCACATACACCTGACGCATCGTGGCGGAATTGCGCATTCATTGCGGTAACACGACCCAATGGTATCTCTTATAGGGTTCTGCCTTGTTAATCGATGGTACCGAAAAGGTGAACCGTTCAGCGCCATCTGGGTGCAATCTTTTAGATTTATAATTAACAAATCCCATTCTTCTGGAAGCATAACTGGAGATGGCAAACCTGGCTGCAGGGCTCCCATACTGTGCATCACCACATTCACAGCTCTGAGATCATGTAACAGTCTCCGCTTCCCACTTTTCTTGGGAATGGTAAATATTGATGTATTCCATGGACTAGTAGAAGGAACAACTTGTCCCGCTCTCAACTGGTCCTCAACTAACCCTTGTATTTTTAGTAGCCTTTCAGAATTTAGCAGCTACTGATCAATCCAAACAGGTTCATCTGTTTTCCAGTTAATTTTCAGAATCGGCTACCCATCAGTGACCGCTCCTAAAAAGGATGCGTCACTAACATTGCCTTCATTTGGCTCAATAAATCATGGCCTACGAGGCCAAACAATTCAGTTGGGGTAGTCATGACATACGGACACGTCGTAATGTGTTCACCATCGGGGAACACAAATGTAATTGGTAGCTGACTTACTAAGGTGGCTTGTGTGCCCCCTATCCCTGCAATACCAAAGTTTGGATTGATCGATGGCCATGATGGAGGCCAAATGCATTGTGAAATAATCATAACATCAGCACCTGTATTGATTGTCATCGGTTTCTTGACAACAACTCCATCGGGCCCTTCCAATTGCACTACCTTTTCTGGTTTACCTCTTGTTGCGTCCATGGCAAAGTATACCTGCGGTTTCCCTGGGGAGCCGAATCCACCATCTCCACGTTGTACTTCACCTGGGTTCGGAACACACGACCTGAATGGAACTAATTGTGCTATTCTGGTACCTTTAGGAATAGAAACAGGAGGGATTAAAACATGAATCATAATTTTCACAGTCCCACAATAATCTGCATCAATAAGCCCTGGGAGCACCAGAATTCCTTCTAGAGCTGTTGAAGATTGCCCCATTAAAAATGCACTAAGTCCAAACCCCAATGGTCCCTTTATGTTGACTGCGGTTTCCACATCCACTCTGGAGCTTCCTGCGGTGGCGGATCTGGTGGTTGCGAGGCTGCCAGAGGGCTGGCAGCTCAAGCCCCTTGCATTCGTGTCGTCGCGCGAGGGGCCTTCGCAGTCGGTGTAAAGTTTCCCTTCTTCCTGTATTCTTGGTGGTATGGTTATCTTTCTTACACTTGTTGCAGCACTTACTGTTAACAGTACCTGTACATTTGCTCCTAATGTGTCCACGTTTGCCACAGTTAGAACACTTGACCAAGGGTGTCTCACTGGCCTTGTGTTTCTTTGTAGCTCCTTGGAGAGCTGTGGCAGCATAGGCTACTTTCTGTGAGTCCACTGATCGATCCGTGTATTCTATCATATCAACGATGTCTGCATTTTTCGGCAAATTACACAATGCTTTGCGTGTCTTTTCAGTAGCATTTTCAAAAGCGAGTATTTTGAACATGTTTTCTTTCATGCCCTCGTTCATGTCAGGGTGGTCATAAATTGTATTCTCCTGTTTCACCTGGGTAAAAGCATGGCTGTACATATTGTCTGGTACGGTAAGAAAAGCTTGATACGCCAAGATCTGTGATAGATGATGAACCTCAGTGACACATTGTAACTGAGCGTTCCCTGATGCGAAGGGTCCAGCACCCATTGGCATCTGCATGGTTACTCCCCATAGGGGATCTGTTTGTTGTCGTGATGTTGCTTGTTCCCTATCACAGAGCTTCTCCCACTGCCAGAAAAACACTAACATTCGGGCGGGTGTCAAAATCAACTGTGCTAGCTGTTTAATATCTTGAGGTATCAGCGTATCAGCAGAAAAAATGAATTGCAGTATTTGGTGAGTTAACGCAGATTTGATTCCGTACTGACTCACAGCATTCCTTAATTTCTCAATGACCTTCCAGTCAAACACCTCCCATTTTTTCTGTCCATTTGATGCAATAACTGGGAATGCTTAGAGCATAGTCCCTTCTATAATGGCATCTGTTATTACACCCCTCCAATGTCTCTGCCTTTCTTCTGCAGCGGCTATTACAGGCGGCTCCGCGTCTGTCATGGGTGCGGTTGGTTTCCCCGTCTCTTTTCCCCATTTCCTTTAACAATTCTAACATTGTCTCTTTTTGTTCTATTATTAGAGTAGCCAAGTCCTTGTTTGCATTATTTGAATCAGGGTGTATGCTAGGTATAATTTGTTCATGTTGAACGGTGGTATCTGAGGGCTGGTTTTTCGTAGGCAGATTTTTACTCACTCCCTGATTCTGTAGGGTTTCCTTTAATCGTACGGTTAGGGAGGCTTGGGAACTGTCGGATGGCTGATTAATATCGGCAGTCCCAGGGAGTGGAGCAGAAGTCAAGGGCACGAGAGTAGGCGAACAAGCTCCAAAAAGTCTCTCTCGCTGCATTATGTTTTTCTCCCCGCTTTTCCCTTTCGCTTGCGGTTGGAGAGAGAGAGCAGCAAAAGCAGACGCAGACGCTTTACGATCTGCTTTCATTTCTTACAGAGTTGTCTTAATCAATTTCCATAAAGTTACAAGATCTTTAACTTCTTTAGACCTGTCACTAATTTCATCCCATAGGGAGGTTCCGATAGCATTCCAGGTACTAAGCTCAAAAGCTGTACCCACACTAATTGAAAGGTTTCTGTCCTTGCTTCATTAGTTTTTTAGCTGATTTATCATCATCAGTTACCATATCCCATAATACGTCTCCTAATCTACGCCATTCACTCTCCTTAAATAATAAATCCGGATTCTTAAAGCATCCCTTAACGCGACCCAGCGCGACTAACCCCGAAATTTGCTTAATGCAGTTTACTCCCCGCTTTTCTAAAAAGCACTGTAATAATTTTAGGGCTACCTCTTGATCCATTGCCGGCCGGCTTCTTGATACTCCTGGGTGCTACCTTGATTAAGGCACCTCGGTTAAAAAGTCTTTGCAGCCTTTTTCCAGTAGCCCTCACTGATGGTGAACCCCTTTTGGACGGTCCAGGCACGAGAGTTAACACACCAAACAAGACGATCAGCGTTCGGTTAATATTTTGCCCCCCGGTCGCTGCTACCGGTGCTTCTCAGTGTCCGTCGCTCCAATTCCCCTTTCTTCGGTCCCCGTTCGGGCGCCATTTGTTGGAGCGGCGGAGGAATGCACATAAGTCGACCCAATATGAGTGATAGAAGTGATTCAACTTTATTTGCACGGATAGCTCATATTTATACAGTTTGCGATAATTATGCCTACTAGTCCTAATATGATTGGTACATTGCTAATGTTTATTCATTACTAAAACACACCCACTTGTGGTTGGCAGCTACGCGTGTTCAGTAACTTTCTCATGAGAACTTCTTCAAAAGTTACTTGTGAAGTTATGCCAAGGTCACACCGTCCCTGTCTTTCTCCTGATAACAGCGAGACCAGCTGTTGTTTTTCTCCCAATATCAGTGAAGCCAGCTATTTTCAGCCAAGGCCTAGTCTTGTTGCTCAAACTGACATTCTTTCACACAGAACTCTGCTCGCACAACTTTTCCACAGGCCCACGTCCTTTTTCAGCAAGCCACTTCCCAACAAAAGGTATTCCTAGAAAAAGTTTCCCGTTTATAAAGCAGGAGTTTGTTGGGGCTGAATTACAGTTCCTTGGTAATTGAATTGGGTCAATATTCCGAAAAAGGGGAATATGTTTATTTTTGAAACAGGTCAATACTTGCATGTGTTGTGCTGGCAAGGAGGAGGCTTCTTAAATGTAGAACTTGTTAAATTTAAAAGCACACCTCCACTCTCCATAGTATTGCTTCTATGTTAATTCAGGGTTAAGATATTCGTTCACTTCAGTTTCTGTGAATCTGTTAGGGCAGCGTGCTCTAAGGTGATGGGAGGGAGCAGGGGGAAGAAGGGGAGGAGGAAAAGCAAAATATCTGGAACCTGCTCTTCCATGACTCCTGCAAACTGTAATGTTATTTTTTTTTCCCAAGCCTGAAAACTGTACTTGGCAGTGGGATTGTGGCTATCTTGTTAATATTCTTCCTTCCTTTCTTGTTTTGGCCTCTCCAGGAAGCGATTCGAGTAATCCTTGGAAATCTTGATGATTTACATGCATTTTCTACAGACCACTATCTTTCTGTGTACCCTTTCTTTCCTACTTGTAAAAGAAAAGGTCCAATGACTTGTATCTGTTGGGCATTGCTTAATTTGACATTCCTGCCTAGTAGTGCGCAGATCTTTAGCTGGAGTACGACTCCTCTGAGCTTCGCAGTTTTACATTAGCTGAAGATCCTCCTCAGTTGTTGCCTTCACCAGAGAACTGATGTATGTAAAAAGAATGTTTTGCAGTGTTTTCAGATGGCCACCCCTGCGTTCCAAATCTGATTTAGCCAGAGAAAACGAACGTGCATATATAAAGTCCCAGGAAGCCCACGTATTGCGATTGCAAGGAAAGCTAGTGCGTTGTTTCAAAAGGTTAATAAAACGTAAAGCGCTCCTTACAGGCGCAGCAGCGTTGGCCCTCTAGTAGAGAAGACCGCAGTAGTTTTCTTGTAAGGTACATTAGGATTAAGTATTGTAGTTGCTGTAGTGTAAAGGGTTATGGAGAAGTTACTCTCCTGAGGCTGTTGTTGCAGAGAAAAGTAAGTTAGTGGAAGGAGAAGCGTTTTCAGTCCTAAGGTGCGTCAGTTTGTGAATCGGATCAGGCCCTTCGGCATCATCTCCTCCCGTGATTCCGAGTGCCCAGGAGTAATGAACACCCGCGTGTTTCCGCCTCCAAGGCATCCCCTTCCAGTCTCGGCAGACTGCGTTATTGCCACCCCTGGTCCTAGCAGGCAAGAACGAGATCATCCTCTTTCTCTGTCAGAAGCTGGTAGGTATGAGAGCAACTTATTCCTGTTGCTGCCAGGAAGAGAAAGTAGCCCAGAGCATCGTCAGACAGGAGGCACCCAAACAAAGGAAGCCTCGTTGTTGGTTTGCTTTGCTAAAGCGCAGCCAGTTTTGCCTGCGTGCTTGAGGAGGGTTTGATTCACGAGCTTGTATTTCTGGAACTGGGAAGTCCATCCACCTGCTCAGGCAGCACCGGGCCCTGCGGAGAACTGCAAGCTCAGAGGCCTGGCGTGATGAGTTGTCCTGCAGTCTGTGTGTCGGGCTCCTCGCTGTAGCATACCTCTTAGTTAATCGCCAGCTGTGGGAGTCCTTGAAGCCAAACTCAAACGAACAATTTCATCCCTTAAAGGAACTGACTGTGTCATCTAGGCAAATCTTGGGCTTCATCTCTGGTGCTCAGGATACAAATGGAGTAAAAGTATTCATGTTATCTGTTTCTTCCTGAGGTCAGAGGCACGTAAGAAGGCTGCTGCCTGGCGTCACCCATTCGTGCATGCATGAGCTCCTAGGTGTGCGAACTGCACCCCCAGGAAGGAACGTCTGTAACTGTGGCGTTTGTCATGTCAATTATCTTTTGTTCTCCCATTTTGAGGAGGACTGTGAAGTGAATGTAATGATGCTAGTCCTGTGAATCCTAGTCCTTTTCAGGTTTAAAAATAATTTTTAAAAGAATTACTTTTTAGTTAGGAAAGCTGATGAGGTTTTCTTCACAGGGTTGGGAGAGCCTGGCATGTTGTTTTTTGCGGGAAGATGTGAGGACTGAAGCCAGATGCAGTTAAGGAAACACAGTGCTATGAATGCAAGCAACTGATGGAAGAGTGTCACCTGGATGAGTGTTTCTTGTAATGTGTTACTAGCGTATGGTGTCTCCTCACATCTCATTTCTCCGCTGTGTAGTTCGATGTGTCACTTGTTCAGCTGCTGCTGCTCATTAAATATAAATCTCCATTGGCAGGAGCAGTTACAGGGTCGTGGATCTTGGACCAAGATCCTCAAAACCCCCTAGCTATGCGAGGTTTCCCTGCCGCACGTGCACTGCCTTTGTGTCCTGACGCTCTGTTTCTCCAGGAATGTCAGTATTTGCGTGGGGAGTTTCAAGGACCTGCCTGTGGACGCGACGGCCCCTACACCCCTGATGTATTCTTCTGGTGCTGCATCCTCTTCTTCGCCACCTTTGCCCTGTCAAGCTTCTTGAAGAAGTTTAAAACCAGCCGCTACTTTCCAACCAGAGTAAGTAGAAGGAGGTGGCCAGTGTCCATCTCCGCACTCGTTTCCCAAAATGGCTTTCCTGGAGCACTAAGCAGTATTTGCCCTGCCTTGGTCAAGCTGGGAAACGTTGGCCTTGCAGGCCAAGCTCTCCAAGAGCTTGGATGTCCCACACTCATTTCCATGAGTGCAAAATCATCGTAGCGTTTCCCACCTGCCTCGTGACCTGCCCCAGATTGAAGATTTTGGGGGTTTGATTTTTTTTTTTTTTTTTTCTTCTCCTCAGGTAGTAGGAAGTCAGGTTTCCCAAAGTTTTGGGGGTTGGGGTTTTCGGTTTGTTTTTTTTCCCCTACCTTCTGCGCATTATGTGCTCGAGTGGAAAGTAGATTCGAATGAGGAGCTTCTTTTTGAGGACTAAAGGATGCCTCAGTGCCTTGTTGCCATTGTAGCTGTGAGTGTAGCTGTAGTGGCAGACATGTGTTTTCTTATTTTTAATATTATTATTATTATTTTTAGATTTTGACTTAAACCAACCCTTGTTGGCCTAGTTAAGCTTTTTTTTATTGTCTGACCCCAGATCTCACAGGGACAAACACAGCAGCAGTATCTAAGCAAGGGATCAGGCTGCATGTGCTCAGAGGGGTGGTGGGATTTGGTTAAGCAGCCTTAATGTTGTGGATGTCTGCAACTCTTGCATCTCACCTTAGGGCCCTGTTTGCCATGCCCCTCTCACCTCTGGTTTCTCGCCCCAGGTACGGTCCACAGTGAGCGACTTTGCTGTTTTCCTCACCATCGTCATCATGGTGCTCCTTGACTTTGTGGTTGGGATCCCATTGCCGAAGCTCCAGGTCCCCCATGCGTTCAAGGTAACGGGGTGTTTTGGCACGTGGGGGTGCCACAAGGTGATGCCGGGGCAGGGCAGGGCTGAGTCTGGAGGAGATGCTGGTGGTGTGACCATCTCCTCTTCCACCTCCAAGTGCCTTGCTTCCTCCTGGAAACGAGAAGATGGCCCCAAAACTAGATACCTACAGGGGAAGTATCTAGAGCTGCTTGCAAGGAGGAGACTGGCACTGCTGAAGCCCCCGGGAGAGGGGGACATGAAGCCAGGGCTGGGAGGTGCTCTGACGCAAGGAGGGAGGGGAAAATGAAAGCCAGTGGAGTGCCTGGGCTGGGAGACAATGCTGATGTGTGGGCTTTGTTGCAGCCTACCAGAGACGACCGCGGGTGGTTCATCAACCCCATAGGACCCAACCCTTGGTGGACGGTGTTGGCTGCGCTCGTCCCAGCTCTGCTCTGCACCATCTTGATATTCATGGACCAGCAGATCAGTGCCGTTATTGTGAACAGGAAGGAGCACAAGCTGAAGGTAAGGGCCTGCGAGAGATGACTCCAGCCCCTTCTGGGCTGCAGGTCTGGGGGGAAGCTCTTATTCCCGATGCTTTCTGAAGGCATTGGTTTGGGACAAGGTCAGGCTGCGTGGCAGGATGCTCTCCTGGATTAACGATGATGCAGGGAGCAAGTGACAGGGCAGTTCAGATGAGCAACCTTTTGGAGGAGCAAATTAATCTTGGAGCAATAGAGAACTGCGTTTTTGTTTTAAAATGGCAGCAGCAACAGGTGTGGGGAATGAATTGTTTTGATGCGCTGCCAGGGATAACTCAGAGTCACACCTTCCTTGCAAGTGGTACAGTTTTCTTTGTGAGTGGAAAAAATGGTTTGGTGCTTTTGGGTTGTGGCTTGTTGTTTTTTGGAGAAGTATTTAATGCACAAGCTCTGCATATCCATTGTGTCTGAACTCCTGCCAGATTTTCATGCCAGGTGCTTGTGCAAAGCCTGCATACACCCTTGCTTGTTTCCATTTCTTGTTTTGAATTCTGAAGAAGTTGACTTGTGCTCGAGCAGGGTTTGAGTCTGACTTGCGACATTATCCTTGCTCTTGTGCTATGGGATGCTCTGTTTCTTGTTTTCCTGCCTGCAGAAAGGATGCGGGTACCACCTGGACCTTTTTGTGGTGGCCGTGATGCTCGGGGTGTGCTCTGTGATGGGGCTGCCCTGGTTTGTGGCTGCGACCGTCCTGTCCATCACCCACGTGAATAGCCTCAAAGTAGAGTCTGACTGCTCAGCTCCAGGAGAACAACCCAAGTTGCTGGGGATACGAGAGCAGAGAGTCACTGGCTTGCTGATCTTTGTGCTTATGGGCTGCTCCGTCTTCCTCACTTCTGTGTTAAAGGTGAGAGGAAAATGCAAACCACCCAACAACCATGAGCTTGTTGGAGGTTACAGAAAAACAGTCCCCTCTCTGCAGGCCTGAGTAGTTAGTTGTGGAGCGGAGGAGAAGGAGGTGGTCCCAACCCTTGGGGCTTGACCAACGGTGGGAACCAGCCTCGGTTAGGTTTTGCAGCCCTTCAGGCCCCCGTTTGGTGTGCTCGAGGCGAGCAAGCAACGCAACTGCTTGAATTTTTGGGTGTCTTTCAGGCCCACCCATGTTTATGGGTTACAGTTGAGCATATTCAGACGAGCACATCTGCTCTGTTTCAAACAGGCAGCCCTTTAGTGGCTGCAATTTGCTCCCCAAATGCCGCGGAGCAGCCGTTCCCAGGAGCTAAACACACTGAGGTCATCCCTGTGGGCTTCCTTGCACATTCCTCCCACAAAGTAATCTCGTCTCTAGGCTAAAAGGAGGCCTGTGGCCTTTGCCTGTTGCCCCAAGAATAGGCAGAAGTGTTTCTTCTACCGCCAGAGAATGCGGCATAGGGTAGCACGGGTGAAATCGCCTATTTTCCTCCAACCTTTCTGGAAAATAGGATTATTCTGAGGAGAGATAACTCCCAAGTTCAGCCTAAAGCAGAGCCTTAGCTCACTCGTGCGCACAAAATGGCAAAAAAATGGTTAATATCTGACCCATCTCTAAGCCTGAATGGAAGCTGGAAAGCTTCAAGCAATTTTAGGCAGTGCCTGTGGAAGAGGGTGGTAATACTGAAAATGCAATACAGAAAAAGAAACGATTGCATTCTTTCTTTTTTTTTTCTCCCCCCCCCCCCCCCCAGTTTATACCAATGCCTGTGCTTTATGGCGTCTTTCTCTACATGGGTGTGTCGTCACTCAGAGGAATTCAGGTACGGACTCTTTTACAGCGTGCAGCATGTCGGCTCCCTGGTATTTTGTCTCTGTAGCAGCAGGGAAAAAAGCAGTGGCATGGGAAAAACTTCTCGCAGAGCAAGCAATGAAACTCTTTTGCGTAAGAAAGAGATTGGTGGAGGCACAGGAGGTATATAGGGCTGGGAGGACCAGGCAAGTTCAGCGCTCTCTGTTGCAGGGTTTAGGGCAGGTCAGTGTTTGGTTACGTGAAAAGCGGGGGAATTTGGTGCAAAGGGAAGGCAGTTTCTACCACTGGTGGAAATCCTCATGGGGGGATTCAGTGGGCCGAGAAATGCTAATAATGGAATGGCATGGAATAGTTGCCGTTTGGTGGGCAGCTCTCAGGGGCAAGCCGGTTGCTAGATGGAGCGAAGGGAAAATGGGTGCTGCTCCCAGGAGGAATGCGGTGGGATCCAGGATTTCTGACGGCAAGCGAGATGCTGCAAAGTGCCTCCACGTCTCGAGAGGGCCAGAAACTTGCCGCAATCCCAAGGTGGCAACCTTTCCCTTTTATTTCGCAGTTCTTTGATCGCTTGAAGCTGTTTTGGATGCCAGCGAAGCACCAGCCGGATTTCATCTACCTGCGGCACGTGCCCTTGCGAAAGGTGCATTTCTTCACGGCGATCCAGCTGACCTGCCTCGTCCTGCTCTGGACCATCAAGGTGTCCCGTGTCGCCATCATCTTTCCCATGATGGTAAGAGCTGCCACCGCTCGGCAGCGGGGTGTTTGCAGCGTTGGAGTGAGAGGTGGCATCGTCTCTGAGCTCACCGCATCTTCCCTCTTATTCATGAAGGTTTTGGCTCTCGTATTTGTCTGGAAAGCGATGGATTTTTGCTTCTCAAAGCGAGAGCTCAGCTTTCTGGATGACCTTATGCCAGAAAGGAAGAAGAAGTTGGACGATGCCAGAAATGAAGCTGGAGAAGAAGAAGAGGTAAGGCTTGCTGTGTCCTCGGGGCTGGACATCTCCGTGTGTCTGTGAGATTGCCTGTTTCTCTTACAGCTTGTCTGGAAATGTTGGGGGAAGATCAGCACTCAATCGAAATAGATCCCAATAGCCTGTAACTTTTGTAACCTTTGTTTCCTCAAGTAGCAGTGAGCTGAACGCTTGAATACAGGTGTAATTTTTAAAACGAGTCGTTTTTCACAAAGGTCATTATCATTATGATGATTATTATTAGATGCTGCTGCGGCTGCTGCTGCTGGCAAGAGTTGCTCATAATCGTGTTTTGAACACACAGTCCCCCTGCCCCGAAATCTTTGGAGTGAACGGTTTCTCCCCTGCTGCACTAATACCTATAGCTGCCAAGGGGCAGAAGCGGAGGGCAGACTGCTAAGTTTGTGCTGGGCATTCAGCTTATCTCCACTTTGATCAAAGACAGAGAACGTGATTTGTCCCTTTTTTACATCAGGAGTCCAGGAGGGCCATGGAAGCTGCTGCTACTGCAAGTTCAGTTCAGCTGAACGTGGGGAAGACCAGTGACGTGGATATCCCAAAGCAAAGCAGTGACAGGTGAAGCTCCACCAAGCGCCAGGAACCCCGGCAAGATTAGCGTGAAGGTGTTTGGCAGAGTTTTCTCCACTTGCCTCTTTGTGGGGCATCCCACAGAAACCAGCAGGCAGCTTGGTGGGAAAATCAAATTTGGGGGCAGGGCTGCAGGAAGTGATTGCAAGGCTCTGACCGCAAGCAGAGTGGCTGCAGCACTCGCGTTTGACCCCCAAACCTTGCCTCATCAGTGCTTTTACGGTAGCTGGAGATCCTCATACTTAACACATGAGGAGTTGCAGGCATGATCTGTACCAGCAGTGGCTTAGGAACCCGGACCGGGGCTAAGCCCCAGCAAGAGCCTTTGCACAGAGCTGTTGCTCTGCAGCTCCCGGGCTTGCCTCCCAAAACTCCTCATCCAGCAAAACCTCCCACACTTATGCAGAGCTTTGATTCTCGGGGCTCCGCTGTTCCTCTTGCTGATGCTAATGCCCTTGGTGGCATCAGTTCCCATAATCACGGATTGCTATGTAAAATATTTATTGCAGGACTGATCCTTCTGAGATTGTTATCCTGGATGAAATGTCACAAATGACCGTATGGAAGGCTCTCACTTTGAAGACAGAAACCCTTTGAATCCAGGGAGGAAAAAGGTAAAGGATTGCACGTGAACGTGACCGTGCTCCTCTGCAAGCGATGGCGCACACCTACGCTTTTCCCACGCTTTGGCCGGCAAGGCTGAGCAAATGGCCTGTCCCTGGGAACAGGCAGGGAGGTCTGTGGCATGCAAACCAGCTCCTCTCTGCTGGGGTGGTCCCCCGAACAGGGCTGAATCAGCAGCAGCTGGCAGGTCTTCCACTGATGATGCTCTCCCTCTTTTTCTCTTCCCTTCGCCTTTCCCCACTCCCGCTTTTCACGTTTAGGAATCTTGACTTTGAAGGAGAGGAGTGAGAGCGTGACTCGGGGATGTGCCAACGCAGACAGAGGGAGAAGGCGCTTTGTTTCAGTTGGAGGATTCCCATTAAAGCCATGCAGATGTTTTCAGTTATCCTTGGTGTGCTTCAGGCATTCAGTATCTCTAGACCAGCAAGCTGAGGGGAACGTCACAGTCAAGGGGAGTTTGGTGGTGTTAAGTCTGTGTGCGTACGTGCGTGTGGGGGTGTGGGTTTGTAGTGGTAGAGGGACTGCTACTGCTTTATCATTCAGTGCTCTTCTTTTAATACCTAATTCCTCCTCTTTGTTTTCCTTCTCTTTTTTCCAAATGTAAACTGGGAATGTCCAAAATAATTTTCTGTTATATTTGATGCATTCTCCACTTTCTTCTTGATCACGACTGGGTTT
Organism: Astur gentilis; assembly: GCF_929443795.1. NCBI lineage: Eukaryota > Metazoa > Chordata > Aves > Accipitriformes > Accipitridae > Astur > Astur gentilis. The sequence goes on from NC_064914.1 coordinate 1,667,561, forward strand.
TTGGTCTGGTTTGGAGTTCTGGCTTTAATTCACTCTTATGTCTCTTACTGGTACAAGAGGGATGCCCTCTGCAGCAGGGCAGCATAGAGAGCATCCGAGCAGTTGGCCTAAGGTGAAAGAAAAGCATTTGCTCCCTGCGCTCCAGTTTTACCTTTCTTGGTTGGTTTGGCAAGTATCACAATAATGTGTGATGAACTGACCGTAAACCCCATTCACCGTCTCCCTGTGCCACTGGGGGGGGGGTGGTAGGGAATCTGGGAGTGAAGTTGTGCCTGGGAAGAAGGGAGGGGTGGAGGGAAGGTGCTCTGAGATTTGGTTGTATTTCTCATTACCCTGCTCTGGTTGATTTGTAATAAATTGAGTTAATTTTCCTCAAGCGGAGTCTCTTTTGCCAGTGACGGTAATTGGTGAGTGATCTCTCCTGTCCTTATCTCGACCCACAAGCTCTTTGTTATATTTTCTCTCCCCTGTCCAGCTGAGGAGGGGGAGTGATAGAACGGCTTTGGTGGGCACCTGGCATCCAGCCAGGGTCAACCCACCACAGGGGGAAATGATGTACTTAAGAAATTGTGGCCTTTTTCGTGTGGCTTAAGTACATAAAGCTCTTGTGAAACAAGATCCCCTTTGTATGATCAACGCATGCCTTGCTAACAACTGTGCCCCTGAAGAAGAACTAAAAAACTGAGAAGAAGGCAACATCTTACTCCAGGAGGCACCAAAAAGTTGAATAATTGCTAATAGGCATGAAGTCAGAAGCATCTTCGCGAACTGGAGGAAAGGTAAAGAAAGGTGGCAGGGGGAGATCATGACCACCAACTCAATTCCACACCAAAAAGACTTACCCCCCCACTCTCCTTGAGCATGCGCTGTAGAAGAAAAGAACACTGGACCTTTAATTCCAAGCAGGGAAACTGTAGCCCAATAGAAACTGTGCGAGATAAGCTACTCCCGGCAATAGTTTTGGGAAGAACTTTGGAAATCGAATATGTATAACTGAACTGTATAAATTGCTTGCCCCTTTAGGCATGAGGGGTGCTAGCGTTGCGGATTACCACCTAGCCCCCATCTTTGCGTAAACATGAACTGGAATAAAATACCTCTGCTCTGTATTTATATTGGCATTTTGCACCCTGGGTAAACGACCCCACTTTTGGGACAACAGTGGGGCAGGCAAAGCACCGCATCCCGCAGGCCGAGGGGCTCAGGCACCCACGCCGCTGCCGGAGGACTGCCGGCAAGAGGTTTGGCATCTGGCGAGGGGCTGCTGGGCCAGGGTGCCCAGGCACCCACCCCACTCCCCCAGCCGCAGCCACGAGTGCTCTCAGTGCTGGGGCAGAGGCCGTAGCAGCTGCCTGTGCCCAAGCCTGTCCCGAGCGGAGGGAAGACTTTGCCGGCGAGGAGCAATCCAGTGAAGGCATTGCTGAAATTGCTGGGCTTGAAGTTGCTGCCGGGCCAGGAGGGGGCCGAGGGGTCCTTGTGCAGCACGTCCTGCTCCAGGGGCAGCAGCTCTCAGGCCAGCAGCAGTCTGCTGGGGGGGACGCTCAGCAGGGACTCGGGGACGGGGACCCATGATACTGAAAAGCTGGTCAAAGAAACTCTCTAAGACTCATTTTGGAGTTTTATAAAGTAGGCATTCCTACCCCTACTTCCCACCCCGGCTGGCCAACGCAACGCGCTGCCTACCTTCTTGAAGGACAGCAGTGGTTTGATGCTGACGAAGCCCATCTTGTTCTTCTGGACATGTTTCAGGAGGAAAGCATCCTTGGCCAGGTTCTCGTCAGAGAGGTGGAATTCCACCTGGGACACAACCCTCCTGGCCAGCTGCCGGTCAGGGACGAAGTAGCTGCAGTCCAAGAGATCAGCCCCCAGAACATCGCTCGCATCGCAGAAGCTCCCGGCAAATCAGCAGGGACACGGGTGTGACTCGGTGGCCTTTGGGATGTGCAGCACTGCCCAGTCCCAGCCACAGCGGTGCAGATGGCAGAGTCTTGAGGAGCAGGGTGGCTCAGCTGCGCTCTGAAATGAAACGAAGTTTTACGCTTTTAGAAGCGCGCTTGCCTTCACGCCCCCAGCATCGGTCCCTGCCACAAGTTACACAGCAGATGGCCTTGCACAATCTTGCAGCCAGAGGTGCCTCACAAACAGAGAGCAATCTCTTTGATTACCAGGATACAGGCCAGGAGAGATCTTTGGCCTCCGGTTCACGGCAGTTGTCCCGACTCCCCCAGGCCACACACTGTTCACACAGCGGGAGCGAGAGGCCTGTGTCCTTGGTACCCTTGGGGTGTCCTTGCTAGCGCCGAATCCTCCAAGCACGAGGAGGGGATGTACTAACCCCATCCCTGGGATCCCGTAGAGCGCAAACAGCCCCAGCGCCCTGACACCGGACGTTGGGCAGAATCCAGTCCTTTTCTGGGAGCACGCGGTGCGTCTCCTCCGGGGTGTCATGCACCCAGGGAAAGGGCTGCCCCCTCCCAGGGGGATCCAGAGCTGCTGCTTTTCCCAGCAGGAGACTGAAAGACCTGACAGCACTACTGGAGCGAGGGCTGTGGGAAAGCGTGCCACCGAGCGACACCGCGTGACCTTCCTTCGCGCCTTCGAGGTCCTTTTTCCTATTTCTGCCTCGCTCCGGTCAACGCAGCGAACAGAAGCGCGGGCAACGGTCACAAACGCATTTGCCATCTGGTGCAAGGAGGCTGCGGCTGCAGCTTGGTCCCCGCTTCGCTCAGCTGAATCAACTTGTTGTTCTTCCCCCACCGGAAAAATACTGTTGAAAGCCAAGAGCATTTGTACCCGCAGACCCCAAGAGCCGCCTGTAGGCCCCGGGGCCACCCCAGCCTCCCTTAACCCTTTCCCTCCCCAAGAGGAGCTGGGGAGGCTCTTGGGGGTGGGGCGGAACACAGGGAGCCCCCGCATTCCTTCCGGGGAGATGCCAAAGAGTCCTTGGCAGCCAACAGCCAGAAGGGACCATGGCGCGGCCACCAATGCAGCTCCCACTGCCTGGGCCCTGGGGCCCCCCGGCGCCCCAGCTTTTCCAGCCATTCATGCTCCCCAAAACCTTCTACCCTTGAGGTAGGGACCGACCCCAACCCCTGCAGCCCAGGGACGCTCTTGGGGGGCAAGAGCAGAGGAGACCGCCGGCCATCGCTCCTGTCTCATTCTCTTAGGCTCAGCCAACCCGTGCCGCCTGCCCACGCGGGAGCAGCCCTTCCCTGCAGCCCGGGCCCCCCAGGCACCACCAGCAGGTATGGCACCCCAGTCTGCTCTGGCACCTTCGCCATCCCCATCACACCCGTTCCCCCGGCACTTTTCGCATGGGGGTTCAGCAAGCCCCGGTGAGCATCCTTGCCCTCGCCCGGGCGGCGCGTGCCCAGTAAAGCCCATCTGCAGAGAATTCCCCAAATATTTGGGGCCACCTCTCCCCTTTCACCTCCTAGATGCGAGTCTCCTCCCCGATTTGCAACCCCGTCCCACCAGCACAGCAGCTCACCCTGTGGGGATCGCCCCGGCCACAAGCTCCCCACGCCCCTGGCCCAGAGCTGGGGGATGTCGGCCATCGGGGCCGGCTTGGCGGGTGCCCCCAGAGAGTCCCCCCGGCCCAGCACAGCTCCCCCTCACCCACACAGGTCTGCAGAGGGCTCCATGTGGCTGCCTCTTCGACCCCCGGGTCTTCTGCATCCAGTGGACAACCACCGACCTGCCTCCACCGGCCACCGCCACGCTCGGCCAAGGCGCCACTTCTCTGTCGGGTGCTGCCCTGTGGGGTCCCACGGGCTGCGGGGCCCCCGTGGCCTGGGCAGCCACAGGGACCCCCCAGGGCCAACCATGATACCTCACACCCTACAAAAATCAGAGGAGTGGGGTGGCCCCAGACCCTCTGGAGCTGCCAGTGTCCATCCCTGGCTACCAGCACAGCGAGGGGCAGCTGGCACAGATCAACATCCCCAGCACGGCCACCTCTGTGGGGGCAACCCCGGGCGGCGATGTCCACACCAGCCCCTGCGCTGCCACCAACAACAAAGCCCTTGGGGACACTGCAGGCGACCTTGCAGTGTCCGAGGAAATGGTCCTGGAAGAGGCCCTAAGGCTCTTCGGTTGCTCCCTGGATGGAGTGGGGGTCAGCCAGGATGCTCCCAGCAGGAGCTCCGTGCCCGAGGACGCTGGTGGCACCAGCGCAGACACCCCAGACCGCGACTTCAGCTCGCTCTCGCTGCCTGAGGAGATGCTCACCCCCGACTACTGCATCCCTGAGCTCAGCGACACCATGCTGAGCCTCAAAATAGTCAACGGTGGCGGGATGGAGCCCCAGGAGCCGTGGCAGGATGCGGGGATGGACCTGCCACCATCCCCACCTGCCACGGCCGGCAAGTGGAGGAAGAGGCAGGCGCAGAGCTCCTTGCCAATGGCACCCAGCAAGCGCAGGGCTCTGGCAGCCAACGTGAGGGTGTGTGTGTGTGGGGGGCATTAGACAGGGGTGAGAGGGATGGAGATGGGGGGAATGGGGGGTGGGAGTGGAGGGGGGGGTATTTGTCGAAGGGGGGGCCGGGGAGGGTGGTAGGGAGGGGTTAGACCAGCTTGGATGGGACCTTTTCTTTTGTGTTTCCCATTAAAAGCTCTTTCTCCAGAACCGCTCCGTGCCTGTGTGGGACGGGGAGGGAGTGCGGGGGGCACCAGGAAACAGCCCCCAAGAGGTGCAAAAGCCCCGCCGAGCCCCAGATCCAAGCCAGCAAGCCCCGAGGGGAACCCAGCCACCCCCAGGCCTGAGTCACCACCAGCGCGGCAGGCGATGGTGGGGGGGGGGGGACGGGAACGGGAACAACTCCCCGTTCCCCTTCCCCAGGGGAAGCAGCCCTTTGGTGGGGAAGCCAGGACAGACAGGTCCCTGCAGGACTCACGGACACGGCCCCACGCAGAAAGCAGCACAGAGCCCCTGCGACAACGACAGACCTTGGGGGCTGGGGGGGACACGGGCACACACGACAACAAGGGCTGCAAGGCCTTCGTCTTGAACACCACCAGGGTCCCCTCCAGCAGGGACAGGGCTCGGTGCACAGCCCTTCAAAGCCTCAAGACCATCACGGCCTTCCTCGGGTCCCACTGACCTCAGCCCCCAAGAGCCCAGCTTTGCCTCACTGACACAGCAAAATAACCCCAAATCACCCTAAGAATGGCGAGGGAGGGAGCTGCAGGCCAGGCAGGGACCCTCCTCCACTTCTCTGGCTGCGCCTTGGGCAGCTGCAAGACCAGGAAGGGGGGAGAAAAAGTCAGAAGGAAAAAAAAAATAAAAATCACTGCACCGGCCAGAAAGTGCCTGAAAACTTCATCCCTCTTCATTGCCCATTTGCCATGCGAGCTCCACAACCTGGGAGCAACGCAGCCAATAGAACCTTCGAGAAGCAGACTCACAGCCTGCTGCAGCTGGCCCTGCTCGAGCAGCCGAGGTGGGCTGGATGATCTCTAGAGGTCTCTTTCAGCATCCATTCTGTGCTGCTGTGACTCTGTCTCTATCATGGTTTAAGCTATAAAAATGAGAGCTATAAAAATGGAACGCTGTGTTAAGAGCACAAGGCTCTACTAGCAACGACCTTGCTGTGGCTCCTTGCTGTGCTGAGCCCAACCGAGTTTTAATTTAAGAGTAGATTTTTAGTGTGAGCAAAAGTGTGATTATTTTATTTTGTAATTTATGTAAATAAAGTGGGTTTGGTTTGTTTTTTTTTTAAAAAGGATAAGTCCTGCAATAAATATTTTACATAGCAATCCGTGATTATGGGAACTGATGCCAAGGGCATTAGCATCAGCAAGAGGAACAGCGGAGCCCCAAGAATCAAAGCTCCGCATAAGTGTGGGAGGTTTTGCTGGATGAGGAGTTTTGGGAGGCAAGCCGGGGAGCTGCAGAGCAACAGCTCTGTGCAAAGGCTCTTGCTGGGGCTTAGCCCCGGTCCGGGTTCCTAAGCCACTGCTGGTACAGATCACGCCTGCAACTCCTCATGTGTTAAGTATGAGGATCTCCAGCTACCGTAAAGGCACTGATGAGGCAAGGTTTGGGGGTCAAACGCGAGTGCTGCAGCCACTCTGCTTGGGGTCAGAGCCCTGCAATCACCTCCTGCAGCCCTGCCCCTGCCCAGCTCCCTCCACACAGCCCCTGGCATGGGTCCCTGCAGCCCTAGAGACTGGACTACGGCTCCGCAGCAGCCTGGGGCCACCAAAGCTGAAACGCTGAAGCCCCGACAGGCTTCCAGCCAGAGAGGGTGGCTGCCCTCCTCTTCCCCTGGGGTGCTGAACCTGCTGGCAGCATCAGTCCCCAGCTGGTGCGTCTTGCGTACATCTTTCTCAATTAAATGTACAGTGGATGTCTTCTCGTTCAGCTACTCTGGAACTTAAAAAGCAGCTTAAAAATACGGGACAGGGTAATTTTTGGTGGACATGGCCAGAGCCTGCATGTTCTTGAGAGAAACTTTGGAAGAAGACCTAAGCCTTAAGGCACTGCCCTGAGGGGGTCTCCTTCCATGACGCAAATGCTGCTCTGGAGCATGGCGAGCTCTGTCCCAGCAGTGCCCAGTGCCTTCCCCTGCCTGCTGTCACAGGATGGCCACACGGGAGAACTGTGGCCAAGCTGCTGGAGCACTCTGGCCTTACAACACCAGAAGGGCTCAGGAGGAGAGTGTGGCGGTGGAAAGAGCAGCTCTGGACACAGCAGGCGCTGGGGCTCCCTGGCAGTGCTGCTGTTCCGGGACTCTGCACACAAGCACTGCCCCTGCAGTTCCAGAAGTGGACTCGGAGAAAGGATTGTGGACAAACAGGTCGCTGCAGGATCCTTTGGGGCGGCTCCTCCTTCACACAGGCTCTGGGTCACGCTAGATCGGTAGATACTGAATTAGAAATGGGATGGATAATGACATTTCTTTGTGGACAACATGATTCCAAGGAAGAAAACCTGGAAACACAAAACAAACCGACTACCAACCACAGGTAGTCATACTCGGGCCACGCTCGGAGCTGGGCACCCCAGGGGTAGATGGTGGCTGAAGAAACCCTCAGGCACAGGGAAGGGGAGGCAGTCCATGCTGACCAGCATGCTAGGAGGCAGCAGGCAGTGCTCAACAGCCCACCCCTCGCCTCCTTCTCGGAAAACACCCCACTGGACTCTGCTTAGTCCAACCTGGCCCCGCAGCACTCGACGAAAGGCAGAGCAACAGCAGAGCTGGCCAGGAAGCAGGGGGCTGCGGCTGGACCCCCCAACCCCTCTATTACTTGCTCTCTCTAGTTTCTGCAGTTGTAGAAGCAGTAGCAAGAAGTTACACCAACCCACTGCAGTAGCAGAAGCGGAGGCGACTTCACATGAACCACTTCTTTGCTTAGACCTAACAAGTAAAACCACAGGAGACGTTAATTCCTGCAATGGAACGTCTTGCTCAAAGTTACTAACCGTACACAGTCTCAACGCAGAGCTGCTCCTCTTTAAGGAGACTGATCATGCATCCCTCACCCCCTCCAGCTGGACCTCCAAGCCACACACACAGCAACCAGCTAAGAAAGCAGACAGAAAACAGCAAAGTTTGCAGGAAGTCTGGCATCAAGGAGCCTCCCTCACCTTCAAGTCCAAGGTATTTTCTGGCTCTGGTCATCTTGTGTTCAGCACAATCACAATTAAATACATTCAGTATTGGGTTTAGGGTCTTAGGGGGATGCATTGTGGCAGAAGCAAGAGAAAACAATGCATTTGTTACTGGGGTTTGTTTTAGTTTAGGCATTTACTTACCTGGGGTTTGTCGATAACCCTGAGGATCTTGCAAAGCTAGCACCGATTGCTTTGCTTTTCAGTAAAAACAAAAATGAGAAAGAAGGCCACATACAGCTTTTCTCTCCTTCAGGTATTCCAGAAAGAACTTGCCCTACTACCAGCTCCATCTGGCAAACGAATAAAAACCTCTGTCCCCAGATGATCAGCGATAAGACACTATGCCAGGAAGCGATGTGATGATGCAATTGCTAACAGCTAAGAAGCGCTGCTTCTAGCACTGACTCTTGGTGACCTGCGCTGGACCAGATTCAGACAGGACTGCTAGAGCCAACAGCAGCTGCAAAGTTATAACCGCAGATGTTTCCCAGAGCATAGAAAAGCCTGCTGGAGGGATTCACCCTAAAGGACAGGAACCACGCTTGGCAATACTGTCTCTAGCTTGGGCTGCTTCCTTCTGAGTATTGTAGGGAGAGGAGTCTTTATGCATGAGGAACTTGCCTTTCAATCACTTTGACAGAAGACTTGCTCCATAAACAAAGGAAAACACTTCAGTTGAACTGGTGCAGTTTGAACTTTATTTAAAACAGCTGTAATCTAATCTGCATAGTGCTGGGGCAGCATCCAACCTCTGCAATAGCAGGGAAACTCCAGAACAGCAACATCTCTCTGCACGCGGCCAAGCGCTGAGTCAGGGTACATTAAAATAAAGCGTGTAATCTGACCCATGCTGGATCAAGTCCAGGAAACTAGTAACCTGACTTCTTCCTAAACTTCTTCTTAACACCCTAAGAGTGAGGGGGGGGGGAAACAACAACAACAACAACAAAGCACAATTAGAAGATAATTCTGCAAAGCAAGAGCTAAAAAAAATAAATCCATGTACAGGCATATACTTTGATATCAATTAGCTAGGTTAGTTTGAGACCAGCTGCAGAAATGCATGTGCTGACTAGAGGTTAAGGGCACAACAGCCTTTAACAGGTCAAGTGGAAGAATTTGTTTAAAAGCATGGTAATATTACAGGCTTGTAGACCATTACAAAACACTTTTCATAGTTGCTTTGCCGTTTATCTCATCACCTACTTCAGCTTTAATTCCTTCAAATTAACGATGGAGTTTTATTTACACAAGTGCTGAAGTTGTATACCTACTGTAACTAGTACACAGACTTGACAGTATTGAAAGACCATGGTTTTAACCCAGGTCACAAAACCAAGGTAACCATTTTATAAACTCAGGGTGTAGCTCTGCTAAAAGCCACTGAAGTAACATAGGTTCTCTCTCTTAATTTTAACCTGTGAGTAAACCTAAGCCTTGCACTCTTAAGTTTTGGGGTTTTTTTCGAGGGGAGAAGGAGGAGTAAGACCTCTCAAACCCACTAAGGCACATTTTCTAAGAGATGAATTGCACTTGAAGCAAGCTGGAAACCAGAGGTAATAAGGAAAAAAGGTAAGTATACGGTCATGGTCATGCTTTCTCCACAAGTTTGGAATACCAGCAGTAGGGGGAATGCTGGAGAATGAAGACCGTGCAAGGTAGCTACATGCCCCTTCGGTCTTGTCACTAGGGTTTGAGGTGGATGCTTAAAATGATCAGAGCTCAGAATTGCGGTTTAAGCCAAGCAACTAATTTTAAAAGAAGTCAGGGGTATCTGTTGTCCGCACAGCAAAATGGGACTTCAGCTGTCAGCGCAGTTTGCAAGCTGCACTATTCAGAGGGTGTTAATTCAAAACCTGGAAATACTAGAAGCAGGAAAGCAGTGTTCCTAGTCTCCTCAAATTTACTCTACCATGACATCATCATTTTGTAGAACATACTTTTTCTGGCACTGCCCTGCCCGCCTTACATTTGGTTTACTTGTTTGGGGTTTTTAAGCAGATCCCACGTGCATTAAAAAAAATTAATAATAATTAAAAAAAAATCTTTTTGGAAGACAGTATTTTACAGTACATACGAAAATTCTCTGGAAAAACATACAACTTCATTTACAAAAACACCAAGTTATAAAGAAGTTACAATAGAGAGAGAGCACAACATTTGTTTCACGGGATCAGAATTTCTCCCCACCCCTCAAAAAACCCTCATGCACTTAACTGGGTAAGCAGTGTTACCAGTTTACAGAACCGGAACTTCAGACTACTACAAGTTTTCATGTAACCACGTAGAACAGCTTTCAGGGTTTATCTGAAAACACTCTCTGCATGCCAATTCCTTTCAAGACTCTCCCTTGCAGGTGGGTAGCAGTGCCACAACAGCCTTGGCTATTGCAATGTTTAAGTACATCTTCAAGCTGTGTGTTCCGAGTTTAGCTTTCCTACCCAGCGACAACAAAAAAAGCCCTCAAGTCTCATGCTGGAGCAGTCTCAAGACAAAAATCAGATACAACGGCATGGGACACGTCTATCATCTCCATACCTTGGTAGCATCCTCTGCTGCGTTGTCTTCAATACCACAATTATTTATGGGCCTCCATGGGAGGCAATACTTGTGTAGCGCGTGGCCGTGTTAGGCAGGGGACAGCTGCTAGCTGAGGAAGCTGAGCACCATTCTGATAGATGCCCAGGAGTGTATGTGCCAACCGGGAAAATAGTTTAGGAGAAGAACAATATATGCACATGCACTAGGAAAGCACAAATGAATACAAGCACGTTCAGACACACTTGACACCACAACGTGGTTGCAGTAACTAGTTAACCTGTTTACCTACATTCTGAATCCAAGTCACAGGGCAGCTTGGTTTTTGTGGCTTTTCCAAAGCTGTTTCAGCTAGTGACAGTCAAGACTTCTAAAAAGACTAATAGGGATAACTCTTACAAGAACATATTTGGGAAATGAAGGCTGAAAGAAGTTAAACTAAAAAGCATATTTTTGTTTACATCAATAAACGCGTAGAGTACTGATGTGAGGTAGTCTAGGCACTAGCAGAGTCCATTCAGCTTTTCAGTTAGCCCACTGAGTAAAACGCCTTCCTAATTACATTGTCTGTAGATCTGCTGCTGACATCTTCTGGACTGCCGCCGCCTTTGAATGCTGAATCCTGGCCAGTTAACTAGAAGAACAGAATACACAGACTCAAAATAATTGCTATACTGAAGTTACCTTCATATTTGAGTACAGCTTCCAGTCAACACATTAACTGTATTAGTGGCCATTCTTAAAACAACATTTAGACAACACTCCCCTTACCGCACAGGAATCTCAAGCCTCGCAAGAAGTCGTACTACCCAAACCTTGAAATCTGTACCTGAAGTATTCAATAGTAGGTAACAGTTCTGCAAGCTGATTCTTTACAAGTGTCAAAATTGAGTTTTTTCCTAGTTGTTCTTTGCCTCAAATCAGAGGTCAAGCCACGCAAACAGCTGTTTAAGGAGAGTTATGTATAGCAAGAAAACAAATCAAGCATTAATCAAAAGCTCCCACAAAACCCAGATTTAACAAGCAACTCCACACGGTCGTTTCAGCAGTGGACAACCTGTTGAGTAGGCTGCTGATTTCTAAAGCAGCAAAACTATCAAGAGGCATTCGAAAATCATCTGCCAGAACAAGATTAGCTCATACGTCTACATTTATAACATTCATGTCCTCTTCCTTTTGAGATTTGCGTTTTTTCTGAATGAAGAACTGCTTCCAGTTCATTGAGCAATGGGTCAGTGCAGTAATATACAAGTACAGTAGTATTTAGAGAGCCTGCCACCAGACCAAAACCAGTCACTAGTGCCAGATCTCGGGGGAAAAAAATTGTTTAATAGCTATACAGTCCGTTCAAGACAATTTCTCACACCTACATCCTAGTAAAACTAGCATTATGCTTAAATTTAGATTCCTGAATCCATTGGGGATGTATATATGCATTTCTTCTCGGTTATGTCATGCATTGTACATCAAGAATTAATTCTACTTCAAACCCTCCCTGGCCTAGCCCCCCTTCCTTACCTTTTCTCCGTCTGCTAGTGTTTTGGGGCGTTCTTCTGATGGAGGTGAATGAGGTCCTTCAGTGGTCACTGAATAAGGTCGTTTAGGTGCACTGTTCTTAGGATCTGTAATTCCAGTCCCACTTAATTCATGCTGTCCTTGGACAAAACGTCCTCCTGGTTGAGAAACTGTGTTACGTCCTGGAATGGTGCTACCAACTGGAGGTCCCAATGTTCTTATTGCAACTGTAGCCTCCACTTCTGTAAGAGACACCGCGCTTCTAGAGTTCAGCCGTGAAATTAAAGACTGCATTCCACCCACCACGTCAATACATACTTGAATCAGTAACAGGAATGGAGAGTCCCTTAGACACTGATGGCTCAGCTACACGAGGTAGCTTCTCTCTCTTGTTAGCACCGTTAGATTTCTGGTACGCAGCATTTCTGTAAGAGTCAGATGCTAGAGTTATAAAAAGCTCGTTTGTAAAATACTATACATTTCCTTTCCAGAAAGCCCATGCAAGACAAATGTCTGTCTTCTTAGCTCATTGTCACAGCTCTACCAAACAACAAACTCCCAGGCAATCTAGCACGAGATCTTCATTTTGACCGCTGAACTTCAGACCGCAAATTTAAACTTCAGTGTTGTCTTTAGTCAGTCTCTATGTACTTGCACTGTCTTCCAGCTTAGTACCTCCAGCACTCTGTACTGCTTTCCATGAATGGATCTGCTCTACCCATACGGGCATCCCATTTTATTTTAGTTTTAATGCCACTCCTCCAGTACCAAATGGTCTGAACACAGCAGGCATTACACATTTGGTACTCTTGGGCTATTACTCTCAAGATTACATATTCCTCCTGGGCTGAAGTAGCTTATGAACAAGCAGACCTCCCAGGAAGTGACACACACTTTTACTGCCCGAGTTCTCATACTGCTGCACCAAGGCAGCAGCAGCTCTAGTGTTGCTGTGATCAAGATCAGCACTTCGTTAGAACATCATACTGCTTGGCATTAACCATACTTTTTGTTAGAAAGAACAAAATTACCTACATGGAAAACACTCCGGCTTCAAGTTACACACTAACCCAAGGAGATCTACATTCAAGACCAAATAATTCCTCCGGTATCCACTTCTCCTTTCTTCCGACATGTCTTCATGGATATTAAATTCATTTTTTCAAGGATTTCTTTAACTTGCCTCCCCCCACGTGCCCAAAGGAGATGACAGCTTTCTTCCTGAAGCCATTAGAGCCCTCCACGTGCTTATGAACAACACAGATTCAAACAAGAAATCCCAGACCTCATTCCCATCGCGAGTCAGTTAAAAAGCAGCTTCTTCACAGCTTTAAGGTTATGGTGCTAACCTTTCTCTCTCGGCTGGAGAGGTGTCCACTTTAGCAATCTTATGTGATGAAGAGGAATTTTCCGGTGTTCTGGAGCCCGTGTCTCTGGAACTGTCCAAACAGCTTCCATCTGAAGAAGTCCTTTTGCGCTGAAGCCCACCAGCATTTTGACTAGTACCTGGCATGCTTTGCTGAAACAACAACATCAAAATAATGAAGTCTTCAAGTAATTATTAAAGGAAAAAAAAAATATTGCCAGAAGAGCCCAATTTTTAATATACCTTCTTTCTTTTCGGTAAGGTTTCTGCAGGCAAAAAATGGTGGAGGTGCTTTCTCTTCACATGAGCTGCCTCAATCTTCATACCTTCCTTTAGCACATTGAGGTGGTTAGCCTGGCTGTAAACTAACAGGAAATTTAGTGTTGTAGCTCAGTGGGAATGTTTGCATTGGGTATTTGTCAAAGTTGTTGACATGATTTACATTTGCCACAACATTCAAACACAGTGCCACTGGATGTAACGTACAGGACAAGCATCGGTTCGGGTAACAGTGCAAGTCTGAGGAAGTCACCCCACCTGGCCTGAAACTCAGACAAGCGTTTTGATGCCTTTTTTCTGTGCTTGTCTCATATCCCAAAGCATGAGCTAAAAAGAAGGTCCGCTTTTACTGCATTTACTCATGTTGTCTGAGCAACACAACACACAGCTCATGCTGGTACCATGGAGAAATGTTTGTTTGCACTGATGAAGAGTTTAAAGGAGTCCACTGCTTAGAACTTTTTGTCCAAACACACTCGTCACTTCCGAAGAGTAACCCTATTTCCTTAGTTTGTCGTTACGATAGCAAGGCATAAGCCTCACAGCACACGTGCACTTCTGAAAGGCACAAGAGCAGTCAGCTTGGGAAGAAGTAAACAGACTTTGGAACCAAAGACCTGTACTTTCAAATGACTGCTCACCCCCAAGCCCCTTTATTTTAGCATTATCTAACAACGCTTGCGATATGACTTTATTTCTGCATCTATCAAAAGGAATAAAAGAAGATGAACACGGAGCTTGACGTGCAAGACTGCATGTCATTACAATGTGACCACTCACTGCCTTTCAAAGTTCTGGGATGGTATCGTACAGAAACTGTTATTTTGGAAACAATACTGTCAGCAGGCATTCACAACTTCTTTTAGAGCCTGATACAGTTAATTCCCACTTCCAAAGTTCAGTAACTGACAACTGCTTTTGACAAGTGTAGCTACACCCAGTAAACGGGCATCTCTCTCCTGGCTTCACATCTGACTGTCCACTTCAGGAATCGCAGTTCCTTTCTGATCATTCACTATGATCTGCAGAACTGTTATTTCACATATGGGATATGGTACATAGGGCTGTAGTACACACTTCTGTTTCAAGGTGGACTTACATTGCCAAAGTGTCAAAATAGTATGTTTCTAAGGCTAATCTTCTACGTGTCACGCTCTACAGAAATAGCTAATAGCTAATACCAGAAGGAAGCACAATTCACTTTGTGAAGCAACTTGCACTAGAATTAAAAATTGAAACCCTACGAGACTAGAGCAAAATAGAGGCTTACCTGTATCCTTGAATGACTGTATAACACACGTTAAATCAACGTTAACACTTTCTGCATTCTCCGCTTTCCTAAACACGATTCCAAGAAACCACATTGACACATATCCACTCCTAAAAAGACAGAGTCACAAATCTATCATTTATGCACAGATGCCAGTTATTCAGGTGCTAGCATCTACTCTCAAGAAGGGATTAAGCAAAACAGTTTAGTTGTACGCAGCAGCTAAAGATTGGAGTCAGCCCATACTCAAGTTCTCCGAGAACTCCTCCCTCAAGTTCTCCCTTCTTTAAAAAGATCCTACATGCTCAGAACCTTGCCCGCCAGACCTCGTACCTACAAAACAGTAACTACGTAACTGAACATCTCTCACAGGTAAGCTGAGGTGAAGGAATATAAACGAGGTACAATACATGGGCCAAACTCTAGTTCAGAAAAGTAATGAAACTCACTGTTTACAAAGTTCTCGGCTGCCAGGGAAAGACTGTGGCTTTACATGTGCAATAGATATAAATTCATTCCTCTCCAAGTTTCCAACCAGCACACGAATTTTAGATTCCACAAGGCCAATCCTGATAAGAACAAGAGACATTTACTCGTTTTTGACTGTATCCAGCACAGTAGTTATCTGCCTTCTTATAATACAATGCTAATACCAAAAATGCTAACCAGTCAGTAAGTAAGTAGTAAGTTTCATTCAGCTCAGCAGATACTAGATATTTATATCACACACACTGGAGCTGGAGATGTTTTCAGGGACATTGGAGCTTCAAAGTTTCCAAAGACAGAGGCAGTAAGTAAGTTTAACTTGTACTCTTAACAGGTCAGACACAACACTTCAACATATAACCTATGATGAAAATGTCAACAAGAAGCAGATTCCCAGCACCTCTGGCTGCATTTTGAAGTGCAGCAAAGCTCCTTTTTACCCCAAAGATCAAGGAGAACAACCGTTTAGAAAAGGCTCAAGCACAACTCTTCCATTACACCTGAGTAAAGATGCTATTCTTCTTGCAGACTGATCTGTGAAAAGAGTTTACCCTCTTCCAGCCAAACTGAAAAATATCGTTCCTTTAATAAACAAACGATCCAGTCAACACAGTCTCATCAGAGACTTACCCAAGAAATGTATCATGACCACCAAGGCTATTCTTTTAAATGAAGTACTGGCATTTTACCCTTCTACCTAAAACACTGCTACCCTTGAAAGCAGTCAGAACTCTGTACGTTCTTCACAAGTATCTTATGTTGATGAACAACAGAGATGTGCCATCTATTCCCAAATCCATTCAAGAGTTGGTGAACTAAACTTGTTCTTATAGCAAACGGAAGCAAGTTTGTCTTCTGCTTTTCATTTTCCCAGATGCAAAACTAAGCCCCGTTTGCTGCCATTTCTGTCACTGCAAAAACGTCAGCTTTTACTGCAGCCAGAACTTTCCTCATCTTTATTGTGAGATACAATAAGCCTTCTCCACTTAAAACATCTCACATTAAAAACTATTTGGCTCTAAGCCCTCTGCCCAGAACTCCTTGTTGTATACCTAACTGCGACTGACATCAAGCTGTAGCTGACACGATTTTTAAGTGAACACATTAACAAGTTCAGGTAAGAGGTACTACCTACTAGAGCTGTTTTTAAACAGGAAATAAGGTGTCTTTCAGAGGTAGCTCAAGAATTCAATCATTTGCCTTAGACCACAAGCCGAACCCTGAAGTATAACCAAGGTGCCCTCAGAACAGGGGTCTGGTACACACAGCTATTTTCCTTGCTTACTTGAGCAAGGCAGGCAAAGCACTCGTTTCTTCAGAAAAAGAACACCACACACATTACAGTACCTTAATTCCTCACCGTTTCCCCTTATTTCAAGACTCACAGTTAGTCACCCCATTCATACAGGTTCAACAAGTTATTACTGGCATGTCTCCCTTGAGACAGTGACAAATACCACGTCAGCAGCAGTCATTTTCTCTAACCACAGTTGAAGGGGTTCTCACATTACCTTTCACAAAGTAGATCAGCACTCCTGCAATTTACCTATCCACTACCAAGCATGCCGAGATGATCATTTCCAGCACTAAACACAAGATGCCTGAGCACACTACTAGATTAAAACGTAGTAAACACTATTTATCAGCATTCAGGTACTCTGTGCAGACGGTCAGGTTTCACCCCGATTAAACAGCCTTGTTTCACTTCACTGGAGAAAAGTAGGCTCTGGAACAGGCGGACTACATTACCAGAGCAACTTAGCGTTGAGTGCAATCTAGTCCTAAATTAAATATTGCATCCAGTAAAAAAGCTATGAAACCAAGCCTTCTAAGGCTCTACAACAGTCGTCTTCAAAGTGTCGGAGGGGGATGTACCCCAGGGGGTGCACAAGACAATCCACTGGGTCCGGGAAGAAAAGATTAGAACTTCAGTAATGTGTACGTAACTTGTAAAGAAGTAGACATAGACCGCAACTATGTGTTCAAAAATTACTTTTTTTTTTTTTTGTTTTGCTCACAGGAGTGCACAAAAGTTTGGAGACCACTGCTCTATAAGTCAGTAAAAGATCAAGCTCTCCAGTGTCCACTACACATCTGATGACATCAAGTAATCCCCATTTACTTCAGTCTCTGCAACAAGGAACATCTTCCTAACTGAAGTAGCCTTGGGTAAGTAGTCTCCTTAGACTCCTAAGGAGTCTGCTTCTCCAGATGGCACAGAGCATACGCACGCTAACCCTCTTTGTTCCTTCTCATCATGACTTAGGTCTTTAGCTTAACTTCTTAAACAGCAAGATAACTTACGCTAACTGCCCTTCACAAGAAAGCTTTTAATTTTGCTGAGGAACTGTCTACTTACCTCCCTACTGTATTCCATGCCGAGCTGCACAGTCAAATACTTTAGTTTTGTGAACTGTATTAACCAAATGAAGCGCAACACTGAATTGAGCGTCAATGATGTATTGAACCCACACTCAAAGCAAGACTTACCACTCTAAGTGATGCTCTTTAGTAGAGGCACTAGCAGTCAGCACAATATAATGTCTAGAAGAAAAGAAAAAGTAACATTCTAGCTCAGGACTTGATATTCCTTCAAATGAAACCAAAACTGCCTTAAATGTATAGAAAATGACTTCCAGACAAGACACATTATATCCTGCAGGCAGCACAATATTAACTGAAGAAAAACTGATTACATCCTTCAGAATTGTGTTCTGCTGCATTCTAAGTATCAGAGCTGGTATTTTTGTTAATAAAAACAGTGTCAGTGGCAAAACACAAACAGTTTTTCTATCTTCCCTATACTTATCCTTACCAAAATTCCTATGACTACCTCCAGCTTCTGAAAAACAAACATATCAATGCCATCTTGTATTTCGACTGCAAGCTAAAAGTCACTATGCTAACCAGTACGGCAATCATTTCAAGTTCAGGTAACAGATTTCATACATACTTGTATTTCTGAAAAAAGTCCAGTGGTTCAAAGAGCTTTGACCAGTCTGATTTTCCTTGGAGAATCTCATTCGTAACTGCAAGACCTACAATTAAGGTTGAAAACCTTACTACCATTTTGTTTTTAAGACTAGCAGAGCGTGATAGAAACTGTACAAGAGAAAGGTTTTGAACAGTAATTGACAGATCAAAAAGCAGGAATTCCCTTGACACAATACACGCCTACTACAACAGTTCATTGTAAAACTGCTCCCTTGTTGCCTGCAACAGGTAGACTTCCCAGAGAACTCTTCTGCCTAAAAGGGCACAACACCGCACGGAATATAACCAAGTCAGGTAATGTGGTTTCATATTGCAAGAATGACACCTTTTAAGCAGTTAATAAGCATGGAAAGAACTTTACCATGTCTGAACTCCTCCACCATTACCGCTCGCGTTGATGTAGATACGTTGTATGTAGAGTTCTGCTGCGGATAGGCTGGGGTGATGATAGGCATTACGTGGTATCGGTCTGATGGGTTCACCTGTGATGTTAAAACAATTGTGCTCAGCACCAGCAGCTTAGCTTAGAAGAAAGGTTCAAGGCTTCCAAATTCCATGTCTACATACCCTGGGGTCCCATACTGCTAAGTTAAGATTGCTCTCTTCCTGTTGTTTCAGCAATACAGGTCTTGGCCACTCCCTAAACAAGAAAAGCCAGGCACTGACTCTGCCATGTAATTCAGGGTAGGACTGAATGGTGTTGGTCTAAATCTTATATAAAGAACCACCTCAGAAAGTGTTACTGCTTTACGCAAATCAAAATAGTCATCAATAGCTCTTACCATTCTGAAAAAAACCAAGAAGAACTTGTTCACCAGAGTAGAAGCCAAAGCGTTTGGATAGAGTTGACACGTTCTCGCTACTAGCACAGCACAGGAAACCCCACCAAGAAATCCCAGCACGTTGGAGTAAATGCCACGTCCTACAATGCAGACATTGTCGTTGCCCTGTAGTCTTCCCAAGCCCAAGTATAGTCCTTCAAATTTACAGCACCACCTTCACAATCTATAGAATACCTATCACCCTTCAGCCTCCAAGTCAGTTATTTTTGCAGTGCAACGAGGCCAAAACTGTTGGTCCTTACAGCGATGCGAAAAAGAATCGTTACCACACCACTTCCCAAAATACCGCTACTCTGAAATTTGCCTGCACTGCTACAGCTACTGCTTCGCTCCAACTTCCCTTGAGAAGAAGGTTCTGCCATTCTTCTAGCACTTGCTCTAGTCACATGCGCAAACGCTATTTTCTTATTCCTTATCTATCAAGCTTTTATACTTCACTGGGCATTTTTTATCCTTTCTAGTCAGGTTCCTGGTAAGCAATGCAGCACCTTGTCTTGTAGGCACTCCCCTCATCTCCCCGCTCCACCCCCATTAAAAAAACACACAGAATCTACCCCACAGACAGTCCTTGAATCTAAACTAAAACACAGGTTTTGAACTAAAACCTGATATTTAAACAGCTATCCAAAGATGAAGGACTTCTAGTGCCATTGTTTTTTCAGCACGAGGTGCCTCTGGAAAGTTTAAAGATCACAAACAATCACATTACTCACGTTTTGCCCATAGTTTAATTGCACGGAGCGTGAGCCGGAAGTTCTCTTTATTTGGCACTAGGTGCAGGATTTCGTCAGTAACTCTGCAGCCTGTAAGAAAAAACAGTTGAAGTACAGCACTTCCTGGTAACAGGTACGAGTCAGTTCTGTGCTGTACTGGATCAATAGCTTACAGTTTCTCCTGCAAGTCTATGAAAACAAGTTTGCATTACTTGCTTTGTATTACCTTAAAAATCAGAGGTTACACATAACCTTACAGGCACATAACATAACAAATTAGAGGTTACACATTCCGTATCACCTCAGGTAACTGGTACCCTCAACAGCTTTTTCATACTTTAGACTACAGCCAACAATTGTCAATAAGGCCCTTCGACAGGATTCCGAAAGCTAGGTTTCTTTCGACAGCCAGGAACAATTAAACCAGTCAGTGTTAAACAGTGAGCAACTTCGGCTTCAGGTATTTTAAATATCCTTTTTTTTTTAATGAACTACCACACAATCTTCTCTATCAAGTGCTCTACCTATTCACCTGAAGCAGTTTCTGTAGCAAACTGGAACACCACACCCCCCCCAATCGAAGAAACATGAAACACAGGTCTATCTAAACACACAACTTGAAACAGCTGAATTTAAGCCCACTCGCCACCTCCTCAGATCTCAAGTATACAGGGGATCAGTTTCTGCATCCTGTACAGAAACTTGGGGTGTGTAACGTGCATTCCATACCAACTTTAGTAACATTTTCTTGTTAAAGATGTGCAAATATGCTTACCATTTAAGCTCCGTATACATCTTATATCCAGGCTTCTGAGACACGAGTTGTCTCTGAGATCAAGATTATCAGCAACAATTGGCACAGACAGTCTTGCAAACACGAGATCAATCTTAAGAGGGAAAAAGTGCCAACCGTTAGAATGCCCCGCAGTTTGCAAAGAGCACACTGGTGGGGGACAGTTACTCAAGTCTAAAAAGAGTGGTTAACATCTGTATTTAGAATTATGTGACTATAGATACATCTCCCAAGAGATTCATTTGCCAGAAGATTCAATACAATTTCTAGAAGTTCCCAATTTTATTTACAAAGCCTTCACTGCATCACCCCTTTCTTTTTAAGCTAGGGAAAGGAAGAGGGCATTTTAAGTTGGAAAAGATTACTCTAGACTTAGAGTTTCAATTAAAAGGGAACTTAAAATTATTCACAGAATTAAGACTTAAGTTCAGTCACCTCAACTATACTTCAGCAAAGGAGAGAGCATTTCCTTTATGCAGTAAGCCCTTTTGATCCTGAAGTATCTGCTTTTTAGTACAGTCTGAGGCAAGAAGATTATCCTGTGAAAGTCTGTACCAGATGAAGGCCACAAAAAGGTCACTGAATAAATCTCTTTGTGATAGTGATACCAAGCAGTAACTTGCTTAGGGACTACAGCAGGCAGGTCTTGATTCATTGTATAGGATGTATTCAAGATAGCTGGATTCCTGCAGCTGACAGACCCAGGCGGGAGTCAAATGAGTACTTTCACTTTCCATTTTCCAGATTGTTTGTCCCATGACCACTTCATTTTGGATGTGCAGCAAAACATTTAGTCTGCTCACACGATTCGTACAGTGAATTACACTGTACACATCCCTCTGTAGATACCTAGCTTGGCAGAGCTAAGAAGACTGAGCAAGGACACCGCCTCTGCTCCCACTCTGCATGATCCTAGGGATAAATGCTATTCAAGCAGGCTACCCTGGTCTACAGCACAGGCCTAGAAAAAGATGTCCCTGATGCTCCCATGCCTGCTAGGCTCCCTAGGGGCTTATTTTCCTATAAGCTCCCATTCTACTGCAATGTCTTCTCCTGGGATACTTTGCGGTCCAAAATAGCACAGTCACAGCTCCCTGGAAAAGTTATCCTATTCCAAAGCAAGAAAAAATTTACTCACTTAAAAAAAACCCAAAAAATGCTTACCTCAACGCCATCAAACTCAAACTTGACAACTGGTACATATGCATCTTCAACTGCCTGGAAAGGAGAGGATAACTGTGTAAGAAAACATGGTTTGCTACTTTAATGTTTCTCCTGAACTACGATCAAATGCAGAATTTACACTGCTAACTACTCAGTATAAAGACTGAGTTGCTTCCAAACCAGAAGAATTGTTCATAAGCTGCAAGCGGTATAGCACTAAGACGGTATAATACTAGCTTTAACAAGTTATTTAGCCAAGAGATCCGGAGGCTGATCACGTATTGTAATGAACAAACAGTGCACAATGAGCCAGCAGTATCAGAGGTTGTAAGGTACTTACCTTGGTGGTGAGGAAGAAAAGCAAGAGATTTCTGTAGCTATCTTACTCCTGGTTAACATCCAGAGAAATCGAGAACATTCTGTCCGCGTTTGCAGCGCGCACTAGCCTCCTGTATTTTTATTTTCTACCATGCCTGAGATGCTATCAGCTA
The DNA here is from genome assembly GCF_929443795.1 of Astur gentilis. Classification (NCBI taxonomy): domain Eukaryota; kingdom Metazoa; phylum Chordata; class Aves; order Accipitriformes; family Accipitridae; genus Astur; species Astur gentilis. The sequence goes on from NC_064914.1 coordinate 1,689,630, forward strand.
CCTTATGGGACAGTTTTCAATTTTGTAGCCCACTCGTCAGAACTGTGCCACAGCCCACTGACCCTGTCTTCGGTCACCTAAACAAAGGCTCATTAGCTATGCACGTGAAGCCTTTCAAAATGTCTGCACAAGGAAGACCAGCCTGAGAGAAACACTTCTCAGGAGTTCGGTTCTATATGCAAAGTACACAGCATATGCACCGGAGGGTCATTTTACAAGGCAGTTTTGTACATTCACAGCACAGCTCCTATTGACTTTATGCAAAGCTGACTGTGCATCTCTTCTACAAAGTCTCGGGCTGAGTAGCCAGAGAAGAACAGGACCAGAGAAGAATGAATTCGAGGTCCTAAAGTACACCCAAGGAACACCATGGCAAAGGTACTGACAGAAACCTTTCCACATCACATTCAACTCCCTTAGCTCTCAGGCTGCCCCTTCCTCTACCTGCATGCAGTTACTTTCTTGCCAAGCCCCTTACTACAGCTAGGATGAACGCAAGGCTCCTAGGCACAACCTTGCTTTTTGATACTATAGCCCACTCATTCCCAAACCATGGGTAGGGGAGAAGTGAACCACAGAGATTCGGATCGGACATACAGTCACTGGGGAAGGGAACCAAAAGCTTGACTTCCACGCTTTCATGCTGCGTAGACAGCATTTTAGAAGGGGCTCAGAAACAAGGCCCTTTTTCATTTTGGTTTGTAAGACAATCACTACCAATAGGAGTCTTTAACAGGAATATTCTTATTGTCGGAGTTGCACAATCTATCAAGGAGAGAGCTTGCTTACTCTTAGGTTTTTTATTTCCTCCTGACGTTTCAGTTTTTCAAAGAACGACTGAAAGAAATCCGATCTTTCTACATGTCTAGGAGCAACACAAGCCACGTCTATGTCAGCACCTGCAAAGAGATGCCATTTGTTCTGTTACTGTTGGAAGACACTTTCAAACATTACAACTATGACCAGACACCAAAAGTTTACCTTTAGTGTGTACTCCAAGCCTGTAAGAACCAAACGTAAATATTTTGCCACCAACATTTGCTACTACTGAAGGGGGAAGATTCTGTGGGTAGAAGAGAAAGAGTTTTCTGGAGAACAGAAGATACACGTTGACCTACGTGCAAGTTTAACTAGCATAGAAGTTACTTAGAAAGACTACAGCAGCCTCCATAAACAATGTCTTCTCCCTCCCATACTGAGCTGTTAGTCTAATAGACTGATTCTGTTTTTCTGAAGGGAGTGCTGGCAACTCACAAACAACAACAACAACAAAAAAGGTGAGTACTGTAGCAGTCGCTTCATCAGTTTAAACAAAGACCTATTATCAGTCTTCCCTGCAGCAGACCCACATAAATGAACACCATCTAAGAGCCATACCAAAGGCAAGTCTAGAGTAATAATTTCAAACTAGATTGAGTGCTGTAGGCTGTCTGGGGCAAGTTTACTGCCCTGTTACCATCTGTCTCCCCCCACAATGTCTTGTTTCAGCTTTGTTAACCGCTACAAGTCAACTGACAGAGCCACTTCGCAAACTTATTCAGTGCCCCAAGGACTTGAAGGTCTTCGTCTAAAGGATCTTTTATACATTATTTCAATGGCTTTTACTACAGATCTCCTTGATACTTAAGAAGGAAGTTAAACGTTGAACTTTAGCATAAATCCTAGTAGTATCGCCTTTGAAAGAAACAAAAAGGCTTCAGCTGTTTTGATAAGAACCTATCAAAAAACCTTACCTGGCTCTCACCAAGTTCTGAAATCCATTCTTTGACCAAGTTATTCAGTCTGCCAAGAACGACCAGCCTGTAAAGAAAACTCATGTTAAGTTTGCCCTAAAAAAACCCCAGGACATTAACAAATTTTACAGTCTTGTTATACCTGTGATTCAGTTCTTCCTCCTCTTCAAATACCCCCAATGCTTTCATCGCTTCAAGCAGCTTCTGAGTATGAATGGAATCTCTATCCGTAGGAGGAGCCAAGCTAATTGCAGAAGTCATTCCATAGTGCCTTGGAGGCTGGTTCTGCAGCCTAGGAGTACTGGGGGAGAAAATAAAATACCGAAGACTCCACAAAAGAGAAAAACAAAACCCAACAAAACAACAACCACCACCTTACTGCAAAACACCCTTCCACTTACAGGTTTCCAAATCAGCTTCTGCCCTTTTGCCCAGCATTAATATAAATGAGGGAAGAAAGATCCTGCTTATGGTTTTTAGATAACTTGACCTAACTTAGAAGCAACTTCTTTAAAAAACACTTGTGGATATAAGAAAAGATCCAAGTTGCTACTATCTGAAGACAGCTTATTTGCATTGCGCTAGACAGTTGGAACTGATCGCCAGGAAATGAAAAGGTTTGAAATCCACTAAGGGTGACACTATGTACAGCACAAGTTTTTTTGGACCCATTTCAGTTTCACAGCACTTTTGACTTAAGGTTATTCCCATCAGCTTTCCGATCACCTTAAACAAGACAATTTAACACTGGCTTCTTTTAGTTCAATGTATTGGCTGTGCTTCTACTGATTCTGAAAGGACATTAGAGTTGATTGCAGAGCAGGGACAAAGTGGTCTGTTAAACAGAGTTGTTGCAGTAAATGCAGCATTACCTTGGTTTTGTCTATGGAAGAGGATGAAGGAAAACATCAACCAATCTGCAGCTAATGTTGCTAGCAGAGCCTTGTGCTCTTAACACAGCGTTCCACTTTTATAGCTCAGAGGCTTAGCTCTACATACATCTGGTTTAATCTAAATCCATGAGATGTACATCAGCACGCAGAGCAGCACAAGTTAAGCTCTGCTTGTAGAAGGTGCTCAAATCTGCTTTCGCTAGCTCACTGCCCAGTCAGGCAGAGCATTACCAGCTGAAACCAGGAGAGAGAAAGGAGGGGCACCGGAGGTAAGAACTGTACTTAATGGATCAAGGGTCTCTACAGAAACACTAGTAGCAAAAGGGGGACACCCATTAAAAAGGTCTCTACAACTCATCATGCTTGTCAAAGAGTCCATATCCAGACCCTAAGGCTACAGGGATTAATGATGGCATTATTCAAACCGGCTATTTTCCTACTTCACAAATGGACAGCTTCAAATCTTAGCTGCGTTAGTCAAGAGACGCTTAGAACTAATTAAGGTATCTGACCCACTTTGGCTGGAATGGGATGAGGAAATGCTCAAAGGAAAGCCTCAACACTTGATTTTAAAAAGATAGCTTATTACAACTCCTTATTTCTAATTGTTGCCTTTACTCTGCCACTGAGGGAAGATGGATTTCTCTCTCGCAGAGTAGCTTTGTCCAACTACAGACGTAGCTTTTAGTCACCTAGTGGGCTCCCCCACCCCCCTTCTCTATGAGCTCATTTTTCAAACTTTTTTTTCTAGGCGTTTTCCAAAAAGCTGGTGGGGGTGGGGGGGTGGTATTAGGACTGTAGTCCTATGAACTACTCTCCCCAGTCAGAATGGCTGTTTACTTTCAAGTGTAACTAGGCCCTGACCTAATTTGCCTTGTCTTCTTTACGGGTATGTCAACTTCCACTTCATAAGTCAAAATATTCCTAATGAGTATTTTCCTTCTTATGATACCATTTTCATAACAAATACAGAAGGAAAGCCAATGAAGCGGGAGTGTGGTGGCAAGCACTTCTTGTTCTCAACTGAAGCCTTTTTCTCCCTGCTCTCTGTTCATTTGAGACTACACTCATTTCTTGACCCTCCTACTTGCCTTCCACATCCTCACCCCCAACACTTCCCTCAGTCTGCTCTCCTCAGACTCAGCTTTGCGACTGTGGATGGAGGCTGCCCAGGCTTAAAAGAGACTCCCATCTCGCATGTGCCCACACTTCTTCACACTTCTGATCTGCAAAGTACTGCACAGATAGTAACTCATCTTCTCCCAAACTTCTTTCATCTTCTTCCACGTACACTTCCTACGTCGTTGCCTCACCATGATGTATTTGGCCTGCTCTTGTCCCCGACTTGTTATTCTCCTGCTTACTCGATTGGAGATTTTAGACAATCTGTGGGATGGATCCTGGGGTTTGTTTTGATTTATCTTAAGATTTTATAAACACAGGGCACCCTTACAATCTACCTATCTAGAACACATATATACTAAAAGGAAGGACTGACCTGACCCTGCAGTCACAGATAAAACAGACTCCTCTCTCGCCAACTGAGAGAAAGCAGCTTGGCTATTTGGGCTGACTACATTGAAGACATTCAAAATGGTCATAACAGAGCAGTGTTGATTTTTCCAAGAATTTGCTCAATCAGCATCAACTAAGTTGTTAGAAAAAAAGAATGTGGAGGCTGACTCCTACTGGGAAATCAATTTCTACAGTCCTGTTCAGCCAGGAACCAAAAGGGTGCCTTTCCACTTGATCCTTTAACTGTATTTAATTTTGATAGGTAATTCTGGTTTCCTCAAAAAGACTTCCTTTGTCAGAGTCCTCTTCTCAATCAGGTACTGGAGGTTTATTTTAAATAATTTCACTGCAAGCACAGATCCCCTTTGTTAAAGCCAGTTCAAATTAGGCCATTGAAAAATTAACGACCACTCGTATTCTCCACAACTATCTGTGCATACGTACTTCACTATGAATCAGCCGTTGCAGAAGTCAAGTGCTACGGCCTTGTTTAACAGCTTACAAGTAGTAATACATTGAATTTCTATATAATACTTACAGTTCCCAGCCTGGTCTGCCACCTGCTGAGCCAATTGTACTGCCTCTCCCCGGATGACCTTTTGGAGTGGAGAGAGGAAAAAGCAAAAAATCCCATGCAGTTTATCTGAAGATAATGTTTTGAAAGGAATTCTAAAGTTACAGTTCCTTACCAGTGGTGGGTATTGACTGTCCTTGGGGGCCCAGACGACTTGCTAATGCTGCTTGTCTTCGCACAGGAAGCCGACAGCCCTTGTGAATAAACGCAGACAGTTGGAAAAGAAGCTCTACTACAATATAAGAATCACTGCATATGTTGAAATAAAGCTTACCTTCTCTTCCAACAAACTGCTGACTGACAGAGAGGAAGATGTAGATGGTTCAGCGGCACTCACCAGAACAGCGGGAGGTCTAACAGTCTTGGGTGCTGGTGGAGGCGGTGGCGGCTGCTGCTGCTGCTGCTGTTGCTGCTGATGGAGCTTTTTTGTGTAGCTAGTTCCATTTTTGAAGTTGTTCACAGCCTAGAGGCAGAAAAGCATTTACAAGAAGCTACGATGAAACTTCAGCAGATATACGAACAGAAGCCTTCACAGAGGAAAATTACTCGTGTATTCCTGTAAATGCCATCAATCCTCAAAGAAACCAACATACAGATGTATGAACACGTCACATTGAACACTGATACTAATGACTGGTAGCTCAGAGGACCTGTATTTCAAGTACTTCAGCGTTAACGCCAAATGTGAAAGCGAGGCAATCGTGTTCAGTAAGAGCGGGACCCGAATTTGCCAGATCATCTCTAAAGAGTCGTAAGCTTCTGTGACAGCAGCAAACAGTGCATTTGAAAAGTCAATTTAGCCTTATTCAATTACGCCTTGCTTAAGGAGATGTAAATTAATATTTTCTTCCCTTTCTGCTTTTTACAAAGAGCCTTTTCTTACAAGCACTTTATGTAAAAGTCATCATGTTACCTGGCATATGCACTTGTTGGGAATTAAAGCATCAGGTGAAACATCTGTCTCCTGACACGTTGGGCATATATGTTCCTCCGATTCCAGTAATGCTGTTCTAATACCTGCATAGAATTAGAATAATCAAAACAGTATTTAGCCAAACTAAGGAAGTTTTGGGGGTTCTCACCAATCATAAAGACATGTCTATGATTAATAGGTGAATATAGTCTTGAACTGAGAGCATGAAGCTATAAATGTTCAGTAGTGTAAAAAATTTCTAGTATGCAGCAAATAACTATACAGTTTTGTATTTCACCATTGGAACATCTGCAGATGTAGCATAGGCTGTGTCTTGATGTTGCAGCTAGTCTTTTGCCCCACTATCTAGTACAGCGAGAAGTCCCCAACCTCAAGGTTAATGAACAAAACATGTGTCAAAAAAACCTCATTAATAGGTTCAAAAAACCATTAGGAGGTTCGAGTTCTGAAGGTTTTAACCAACTCTCCCGTGGAGAAGAATGTGGATTAAATGCCTAACTATCCGTTTGTTGCAGACCACTGTAAGTCACCAGAGTCGGCTATATAATTTTGTATGAGACAAAGGGCTGTGGACCAACTAAAAGCATTCAGTGTCTAATACTGTAATCCCCTGCACAATTAGACACTCTCCTCATACTCGTCCTTCCGCTTGTAAAGAAGACTTAACTAGATACCTAAAAAGGGGAAAAGGCTTCCTGGCTTTTTTCGCCCTTGATACCAGAAGAGCCCTTTCCTGTCCAGGGTATACTTCAGCATAAAATAGAACTGGTAGCAAAGTAATTTTGTTCCCTCCTCTTTCTGCTTTCAGAAAATCAGATGTGATGTTTAGAATTAACAAACACGGGCGTAACACTTACATTTGTCACAATAACTGTTGCCACAGCAGGGAATAACAGCTGCATCAGTCATTATGTCCTGACAGATGAGACATGACAACTCATCTGGAACAGGAGCATCTGAGGTGGAGGAAGAGGAGGAGGAGGAGGAGGAGGAGGAAGAAGAAGACGGCTCCTCTGGTAAAAAGGGAGGCTTCTCCATCCTTCCTCTAGCATAAGCTTCCCTGGAGGAGGGGTGGGGAAGGAAAAAGAAACGAGTTAAAGATGGGTAGAGGAAAACTTTTCCAAGCTTTGCATTTTCTCAAAGCAAGAGAAGAGATGGAATTCTTCTCGCTCCACATGAGCCTCCTAAAAGGTAGGCGCTTAGTTTAAACTACTTTTCTATAGCCACAACACTAGAAGAGGGAGGGAGGAACAATCTTCCTTCTGCAGAACTCTCCCATTCATTGGAGCAACTAAGAAAGAAGCTCAGACTAGAAAATTAACCTTTTCACAGCTAGAAAGCAGGTGAAATGAATCCCACCTCTCCTTTGCCAGAGGATACATGTAAATTGCAGGCTCAGCATAACGTTAGTCTCCGAGCAATTACATTTTATAAAAGCAAGAAGTCGATGTTACAGCTTCTACAAAAGGAGATCCAGGACGGAAAACCAGAAGTGCTACCACGGTCATTTTAAAAGAGCCACTCCTGTCAGCACACGGCAGTATTTTCTCACTGTATAGCAACAGGAAAACTTCAGCCTGTTTCACACATGGGATTTCAGAAAAGTCAGAGGGGGAGGAAATCTCAGTCCAACAGCCATCTGTTAGACTTGGCAAGAAGCCTTTGAAACATAAAACAGAAGCAAAATGAGCTTTCAGTGACTACGGTTAAATGGCATCAATACTCAACCAGGGACTTAGTGCAATTAAAACACGCAAATATTCAATAGATGGGGCAGAGAGAAATGTCTTGGTTTTGTACAAAATAATAAAAACTGTGAACTGCCATTAAGAAGAGTGGAAAACAGAAACATTTCCACTAATACTGAAAGATATAAAAACATGCACGAGTGTTCACCCAGAAAGACCTATGGATATATTGAATGTCTACGACCTAGGAAAAAGAAAATTTCACACTTCTAATTCCAGCTTCCCCTGGAATTTTGAAGGCCTTTGCAACATTGCCATACAACCTCTGCATTTCACCCCAACAGAAACAATTCTTAATATGAGGATTCATGTATTTGTTACGTAACTGCCAAGGCAAAACAATTAAAAACTAAGTAACACCACAAGTCCCCCACAATCTTACCCCATTTGTCGGGCAGTTCTTTATGTAGTGGCCACGTTTTCCGCAGTGAAAGCAAGTAGATGAAGGCGGAGCGGACCCAAGGGTTTCTTCAGGTAACTAAATGGTTTGGGGGAGAAAACCAAAGAGGTAGGCGTGTGTCTCTCTCGTTAAAACAAACATCTCTGCAATTTTTCCACGATCTGCAAAGATCAGATGGGACACAATCAACACTTACTTGACTGGATCGTATTCGCAGCAGGACCCTATCTTCAAAGCTTTTATTTCACCTTCTTCGGAAGCACTGGCTTCAGCCACACTGGCACTCTGTTTAACAGGCAATTATTTGACACGCACATTAGAAACACATTTAAGCCCACACAGCCAAAGACAACACCGCTCACCCGACCCTGCAAAGAGCAGCACAACGCTAGCTGAGGTTGCATGAAAACAGGGGCTTGCATAAAATATAGCTGCCCTGAAGATGTTCTGGGGAGTCCTTACGTCATTACAGGGTGTATATGTGCCTGTTAACCTACTTGAAAAGAGCATTCTAGGGCACTCAAAACCTTAGGCTCTCTTTGGGCCTCACATAAAGACTGGTGTAACCAATCCAATTTTCTTCCAAGCAGGCTCTGGCCATGTCCACCAAAAATTACCCTGTCCAGTATTTTTAAGCTGCTTTTTAAGCTCCAGACTAGCTGAACGAGAAGACATCCACTGTACATTTAATTGAGAAAGATGTACGCAAGGATCATTATTTACATTTTTGCAGCATTAAAAGGACACACAGCTTAAAGAGTCGGGGAAGCTGTTTTTTTGCTTGTGGAAATTCAGCTTCTAACACAGAAGCATCATTCAACCTTCAGGCGCACAATCTCTCTTAGATCCTTCACAGAGCTGATGGGGATAGGCACACCTTGCATCCCTGAATACCTGGGTCTGGGAAAAGGCCTTGTCAGAGCATGCCTTCACAGCCTTAAAAAGGATGAGACATCCAGCAACCATCCTTACCATGTGTATTCTAAGATAAAAAGAAATACTGGCAACACTCTTTATCATGGGGACGAGGAATACAGCTGGAAAACTACTGTAAAAAAAACCCATGGAACAGCAACACAGCATTCTGGCTGCAATGTGTGTTACTTCATGACAAATGACATGAAATAAAAACTGATGGTTCGTGGGACTTGTGCATTGTAACATGTAGCTGGGGTAGGTTCAGAATACTTTAACCAGGGAATCCAAAAGCTATTTGAAATGTTGGCATAAATAATTCAGATCGTAACTCAAGAGCAGAGCACAAAAAAATATCTCCTAAGGGAAGACGCATAACGGGCTCTTTCATACGCACGGTATCTCTTTCTGTGGAGGTGAAGCAGGCTGAAAACCACAGAAGACGGCCAGGAAGAGCAGAAAATTTGCTGCAGTAAATACACCAATTGCAAAGCACGTTCTAGCTTGACCTCACACCTATTTTAAAACAAATACTTAAGTGTGTCCAGCGTGTACAGCGTCGGTTTCTCTTTATTGGCTCATATTCCACACTGGATTAGCAGAGGAGAGAAAAAAACCTGCTTGAATATACAAAAATAATTTTTTTGCACTAATGATCACAGCTATTGCCATCTTCCATACCTGCCTCAGCTCTGACCTCTAAACCCCAGTGCCCTTCTTACACCAGGAACTCAGCCATCTTTTCCAGATGCAGGAGCACGTCCCCACAATCCCCAGGAGACCTGCATCTCTATCAAAAGGCACTTGGAGCTAAAAGATGAATTGGCTGGCACAGGTCTCACCCTGCCCAGCAGCCTGGAGATTTGGGTTCACAATTACAAAACACTTTAAAGCCAAAACACTCTCTCTAGCTGCTACTTTGCTTATTCTTGTTTGAAAGAAATACTTGTCAATTTGAACATCTTTTCCACATCAATTCAACCAGATTTGTTTACATTCAAACTTTAAATCAAAAATGTATAAAAACCCAAACTAAAAAAATTGCACCGTGCTCTTCATTTTTACCTAACTTTTTAAGCATCTTTTGCTCAAAATACTTCTATTTTCATTATAATCCAGTATTATTTCTCGGGAGTTATAGAGCACTTTTTTCACTTGAGTGCAATTTAGTTAGCTTATCTCCTAAAAGTACTTCATTCCTGATGACTTAACAAGACTCACAGTGCAAAATGAGATGCAGCATCTCCCTGTGCAATGCTACGCGCCTTGGGCAGTGGTCCTCCGAAACAGGACAAACAGAGAGTGCCTAAGCTTATCAGGGATGAAGCAAAGAGGAAAAGGCATCTAATTAGACCTACTCAAAGATCCAAGCACGATCTTCAAACACAAACTTTCTTCCGCAACCAAATGTCTGAGACTGACTTTCCTTTCTGTTAAAATCAATCTATCAATCAATGAGAGACTGTACTTGGCTTCAGTAAGGGCTAACAGCAGAGTTGCCAGAGACCTGATGAGGAACACAGGAGACTGGGGTGTGATTCATCTGACTAAACGTGGATGTCTCTAATGTAGACGCCCACGGCCGAGCCAAACTTGGTCCCATTTTTAGGCAACACAGAGTTAAGTCCGTGTAACCAGTGCTTCAAGGGACCGTTTATCTTATCCTAAATAAACGTTTATATATTTGGTCAGAAAGACCGCCCATTAGATTCACTGATTTTATTCACTACGTCTCCTTTAAAATAAAACAGGACCTCATGCCAGTTGTGCAGGCAGAGACGATTGCAACTGCGTTACAGATACACTGTTGAGGTCAGACAAATCACAGTCCACCTCTGCTCCATCCAGGTTGGCTCAAGACCGGGAATTCACATCTCCCTCACCTCCAAAACGGCTCCCGTAACCCCCAGAAGAAGGGAAACGGCAGATTCGCCTGATAAAGCTCCTCCTATGAGCAATGACACCAGTCGCTGGACCAGAGACAGAGAGCCAGTCCCCACCCACAGCCCACAGCTCCTGAAGGTCACCTAAGGAGATCTGCAGATTCCAACTTTACCTCTTCTCAAGCCCAAACGCCGAGGGATTTATGCCAGAGAGAGGAGCTCCAACGGGATCTTCTGGCTGCGCTGGGTCCGTTGACCCAACTGGGAGGGACCATTCAAAAACTGCCACAGGGACCCCAACATTCTGAAGCATGCGGGGGGGGCTGGGCTATGCAAATGACGGAACCCCCAACAGCTGCTTCCACCCCACTGCCACCCACCCACCAGACCTCACAGCACCGACTGCTACAACACACCAAACCTTCGTGGGGTGATGCCCCTCCACGCTCAACTCCAGGACGCAAGCTTTGAGGGTGGCATGGGCTTGAGATGGCATCCTTGCTCCTGGAGGGCGAGATGGGCATGTTCACCTCCCTCCGAAAGAGGGAAAAATAACATCAGAAACTCTCAACCGGACACAACAATAGCTTGAACTCACTGAAACCCGACACAGAAGATGTCTCCATGAACTTCTCCTCCTACTTTTTAACAACCAAAACACATTACTATGCTTTAGTGGTACGCTTCAGACAACCATGATTAATTGCAAGAAATCACACGAGATCATCTGAACGCCACTGTGAAGGCTGTTTAATGTTTAAGCAAGCTGGGAAGAGATTTTGTCAGCCAGGAGTCCATCAGTTAGCACTTGCATCTTCAAGGGAACCAATTTTTGTAATACAAAACGGGTATTTTTATTCCTAAACCCATTTACTCTCAGCAGGGGAAGGTAATTCACTGTATACTAGCACTCAGCTGTTCACACACACTTCCCCAATTTTAAAAAAACAAACAACCCAACAAGTTGCACTAAGCAGTATTTCAGATGGAAGGCAAATGTAGGTAATCCTTCCTGAAATAGAGGCAGCTCAAAGCAATTGTCCTCCTGTCCCACAGGGAGCATCCCAATAGAAGACTGAACGCTTTAGGACTGAAGGCCACTTTTTAGAGTACACAGCTTCGTTTATAAGGCCCAAGTACACATTTTTCTGTCCCAAAGCCTTGTTTTGACTGTCCAAATACTCCTTTTCGCGTCCCAACCCTTCTTTTTTGTGAACAAATCCTCATTTTGATGGTCCAAAGCTTTATTTATAAACTCCAGAGCCCCATTTCAGGCTCCGCAACCTTGTTTCTAAACTCAAATTTTGAGGCTCCGAACCTCAGTTTTAGGGCCCAATGCCTCATTTTCGGGGTCCAAAGAATCGTTTCCACAATCCACCCCTTCATTTTTAGGGTCCTGAAGCCTCATTGCAGGGGCCCAAATACCCATTTGTAAGGCCCAAACCTTCCTTTTACAGCACAAACCCCACCGTTAGAGCCCCAAGCCTCATTCTTTACCTTCCAAAGCCTCCTCTTCAGGGAAGAGAGCCTCCTTTCCAGGGACCATAGGCTCATTTTTAGGATCCAGTCTGCAACTAGGGAGAGCCCAAGGCCTCATTTTGAGGGTCCAAATATTCAATTGGAGGGCCCAAAGCCTCATTTTAGAGGCCAAGCTCCTTATCTGGGGTGCAAGGCATCTCTTGTTTAACGCACAACCCCTCATTTGGAGCTTCCAAAGACCCATTTCTAGGGCGCAAAGCCCTCGTTTTTGGTACTGAAGCATCCCTTGAAGGCACAAAACCTAATGCAGGGTTCAAAGCCTCAGCTTCATTTCCAAAGCCCCACTCTTAGGGCCCAAACTCTCCATTGGAGGGTCCAAAGGCCTCTTTTAACAGCTGAGGGCCTCCCCTGGAGTGACCCAAGCCCTCTCTTTGGGACCAAAGCCTCATGTCTTGGGGCCCTATCGACACCAATAGGTTCCCCTCCTTTGCAGAGCCCAAAGGGTCACATGTAGCATCTCCCCCACCATTTTTATTGCCCAAAGCCTCATCCGGAGGGCCAAACTCCTCATTGTTCTGGTCCAAACCATTTGGCCTTTTATGACCTATAGCTGTTCTTTAGGGCCCGCAGTTTCACTTGGAGGGTTTAAACCCTCAGCTTTAAGGCACAAAGCCACGCTTTTAGGCTCCAAAGTTACACTTACAGGGCAGAAAGCCTCGTTTTCCCTTCCCAAAGTCTTAGGTTTGGCTTCCAGAGCCCCATTTCAGGCTCCAAACCCCCATTTTGAGGGTCCACGGGCTCCCTTGCAGTTGGCAAAGTCTCCTTTTTAGAGCCCAAGGCCACTTTTTTAGTTGCCGAACTCCCATTTTCAGTCTCCAAAGCCTCATTTTTAGGATCCAGCCAGTCGTTTTCAGGGTCCAAGCCACATCCTGAGTTTCCAAACCCTCATTTTTATGCTCCAAACCCTTCTCTTAGGGCCCAAAGCCTCATTTTGAAGGCCAGTCCCTTGTTGCGACACAGACAGGACTGTTGGGGGATGCAACGGGTCTACAAAATGCCTGACAGTTCGAGAACAGCGCGACCTTGAGCAGCTTGTAGTGTATCCTTGAAAGTCTGGGAAGATCCGAGAAGAGCGGTACAAAAACAAGATAGCGATAAGAAGAACCGTTACTAACTAAACCAATCATCTACTAACACATACTCTGAAGTAGGGGATAAAAAGGTGTGTTAGAACAATAAAGGAGCCATTTTGCATGATCTGTTACTTGTCGTGTCCGTCTCTACCGCGACACAGGACCACCAACGGGCCTGGGTAGGAACCCCAAGGCCCATCAGGAGGTCGTGAGGGGACGAGAGAATAAACGCACAGAACAAGGCGCAGCCTTCAACAGCGCCCACCTATGGGACTCACAGAAGGCATGAGTACAGCTTTACAGAGCTGGACCAGCCCCTCCAATAGCCCAGCCACAAAGCTTTCTAAACAAGGCAGAAACATTGACTCCTTTTCTCGTCCCTACTTAAGATTCCCTGTAGAACTGGGTCTTGGCCTGACCGAGGCTGTAGGAGGGAGGAAGACGAGGGAAAACTTTGCAGGGAAAACACCCAGACACAGTATGGCCTGGCATCAATAAATGTAGGCACAAGGAAGCCCTTGGGAGCAAACTCTTTATTCTCTGCCTGGGGGAGCTGCCTGGGGGCTCTGTGGCCCTGGAGCCACACACCTCCTCAGGACATCCTCCACAAGGCTCCCAGCTACCGCCCTCTTCAACGACTTGGGCTGCACGGGCTCCTCCGGGAGAAGCTTTAAACGCACTGGTCTGTGCCGTGCTCCTGCCTGGGTAGGGCGCTTGGGACCCGCTGAAGGCATGGGCTCTCTTGGAAACTGGGGGCCCATGGAGGGAAGGGTGTCTGCGGTGCTCCCTGGCCGGAGTATACGCAGAGTTTCCAGTGCAGGCACTGAAGACCTTGCTGTGGCTCCTTGCTGTGCTGAGCCCAACTGAGTTTTTAAGAGTAGAAAAAATCACTGCACCGGCCAGAAAGTGCCTGGAAACTTCATCCCTCTTCATTGCCCATTTCCCATGCGAGCTCCACAACCTGGGAGCAACGCAGCCAATAGAACCTTCGAGAAGCAGACTCACAGCCTGCTGCAGCTGGCCCTGCTCAAGCAGCCGAGGTGGGCTGGATGATCTCTAGAGGTCTCTTTCAGCATCCATTCTGTGCTGCTGTGACTCTGTCTCTATCATGGTTTAACCCCAGCCAGCAACTAAGCACCACCCAGCCACTCACTCACTCCCCCCCCACCCAGTGGGATGGGGGAAAAAATCCGGAAAAAGAAGTAAAACTCGTGGGTTGAGATAAGCACGGTTTAATAGAACAGAAAGGAAGAAACTAATAATGATAATACTAATAAAATGACAACAGCAATAATAAAAGGATCGGAATGTACAAATGATGCGCAGTGCAATCGCTCACCACCCACCATTCACACCCAGCTAGTCCCCGAGCAGTGATTCCCCCCCCCACTCCCCAGTTCCTATACTAGATGGGATGTCGCATGGTATGGAATACCCTGTTGGCCAGTTTGGGTCAGGTGCCCTGGCTGTGTCCTGTGCCAAGTTCTTGTGCCCCTCCAGCTTTCTCGCTGGCTGGGCATGAGAAGCTGAAAAATCCTTGACTTTATCTAAACACTCCTCGGCAACAACTGCAAACATCAGTGTTATCAAGGTTCTTTGCATACTGAACTCAAAACATAGCACTGTACCAGCTACTAGGAAGACAGTTAACTTTATCCAAGCTGAAACCAGGACACTTTTAACCACTTAACCTTCCGTGACAAATACCCCAAGAGCTCAAGAAGAAAGAGCAGAAAGACAGGAGACAGGTGAAAGCCTAGAGCGCCAGCTAGACGGAATGAAAGACCCTCTTCCTTCTCTGAAGCTTCAGCAAGGCTTCCTTCACCTGCTTGTCTTGGAGTCTTGGGTCGATCCCGGAGAAGAGAGCTTCCTGCAAAAGAGAAGAATCATCTAGGGTAGCCTCGTTAGTCAAGTCTGGGGCTGCTACCTGGGATCTCCGGCCCTTATAAGAAAAGGCCAAAAGACGCTAGGAGACGTCTAGAAGGAATCACAGGGGATCCCGGAGGGCAGAGGTTCCTCCAAAAAAGAAAAAAACCTCAACGGTAGCTTCCTTGGAGGAGTCTGGGGCTTCTACCTGACCCCTTAGGTAGGTAAAGCAGAGGACAGAAGACTGTGGGAGATGCCTGGGAGGAGTCTCAGGTGCCTGTCGGAGTTGAGAGATTTCTCTACAGGAGAACAAAAATGTCTCGAGCTACTTACTTGGAGGAGTCTGGGGCAGGTAGATGGGATCTCCGGTCCCGAACGCAGAGGTCAAAACATTCTGGGATGACGCCTGGGAGGAGTCTTGGGTCGATCCCGGAGAAGAGAGCTTCCTGCAAAAGAGAAGAATCATCTAGGGTAGCCTCATTAGTCAAGTCTGGGGCTGCTACCTGGGATCTCCGGCCCTTATAAGAAAAGGCCAAAAGACGCTAGGAGATGTCTGGAAGGAATCACAGGGAATCCCGGAGGTCAGAGGCTCCTCCAAAAAAAGAAAAAAACCTCAACGGTAGCTTCCTTGGAGGAGTCTGGGGCTTCACCCTGACCCCTTAGGTAGGTAAAGCAGAGGACAGAAGACTGTGGGAGATGCCTGGGAGGAGTCTCAGGTGGCTGTCGGAGTTGAGAGATTTCTCTACAGGAGAACAAAAATGTCTCGAGCTACTTACTTGGAGGAGTCTGGGGCAGGTAGATGGGATCTCCGGTCCTGAACGCAGAGGTCAAAACGTTCTGGGATGACGCCTGGGAGGAGTCTTGGGTCGATCCCGGAGAAGAGAGCTTCCTGCAAAAGAGAAGAATCATCTAGGGTAGCCTCATTAGACAAGTCTGGGGCTGCTACCTGGGATCGCCAGTCCTTATAAGAAAAGGCCAAAAGACTCTAGGAGACGTCTGGATGGAATCACAGGGGATCCCGGAGGGCAGGGGTTCCTCCAAAAAAGAAAAAAACCTCAATGGTAGCTTCCTTGGAGGAGTCTGGGGTTTCACCCTGACCCCTTAGGTAGGTAAAGCAGAGGGCAGAAGACTGTGGGAGATGCCTGGGAGGAGTCTCAGGTGGCTGTCAGAGTTGAGACATTTCTCTACAGGAGAAGAAAACTGACTCGAGCTGCTTACTTGGAGGAGTCCGGGGCATGTAGATGGGATCTCCGGTCCCGAACGCAGAGGTCAAAACGTTCTGGGATGACGCCTGGGAGGAGTCTTGGGTCGATCCCAGAGAAGAGAGCTTCCTGCAAAAGAGAAGAATCATCTAGGGTAGCCTCATTATTCAAGTCTGGGGCTGCTACCTGGGATCTCCGGCCCTTATAAGAAAAGGCCAAAAGACTCTAGGAGACGTCTGGAAGGAATCACAGGAGATCCCGGAGGGCACAGGGTCCTCCAAAAAGGAAAAAAACCTCAACGGTAGCTTCCTTGGAGGAGTCTGGAGCTTCTACCTGACCCCTTAGGTAGGTAAAGCAGAGGACAGAAGACTGTGGGAGATGCCTGGGAGGAGTCTCAGGTGGCTGTCGGAGTTGAGAGATTTCTCTACAGGAGAACAAAAATGTCTCGAGCTGCTTACTTGGGGGAGTCTGGGGCAGGTAGATGGGATCTCCGGTCCCGAATGCAGAGGTAAAATTGTTCTGGGATGACGCCTGGGAGGAGTCTTGGGTCGATCCCGGAGAAGAGAGCTTCCTGCAAAAGAGAAGAATCATCTAGGGTAGCATCATTAGACAAGTCTGGGGCTGCTACCTGGGATCTCCGGCCCTTATAAGAAAAGGCCAAAAGACGCTAGGAGACGTCTGGAAGGAATCACAGGGAATCCCGGAGGACAGAGGTTCCCGTGTCCCCAGCGCTGCGATAAACAAAGTGCCTGCTTCTTAACTTCACGTTGGCGTTAAGGAGTTTTATTCTGGATTTCGGTAACGGTTTTGGCGACCCAAATGGGACCTTGCGAGTGAGACTGGACGAGATCGCGTGTCAATCGAGCTCCGGCCGGCACCGAGGTATTCTCGGGGAGAACCGTCACCCTCGACACGCAAAGCTCCTCGCAGCGTTCCCTGGAAAAAAGGTAAGGCGCTGCTTCTTTGGAATCTGTTTGGAAAGCCTGCCCGTGAGGCGCGGCGAAAGCTTCCCAGGGTTGGGGCTTGGAGGGTAGCCGTCTGGAGTGGAAGCCTAGGCGTCTGCCCGTAAGTCATAAGCGAAAGCTATTGCTGGGTTGGACTTTGTGTATTATTTGGGACAGCTGTCGTTTGCATTTGTTTGGTATTTGGTATTTGAATGTATATAAGTATAATGGCATTAGCAAAATTGTTTAAGAATAAGAGTGCAGGAAATAGAACTGCTGATGAAAAGTTACCAGAAACATCACCGCTGGGATGTTTATTGGCACGTTGGGGTGAACTGCAGGAAAAATGGTAAACAAACAGAACTTTGAGTTACAATACTATATTGCAATTACTGTTGTTTTGTAGGAGAGAGAGTAAATGGAATAAAGTGCCATATGTAGATTTGTTCTTTTTAAGTGAACGTATCGGACGGGGACCGGAGGGGAGTCTCCCAGCAGAACCTCTGGTTACAGCTAAACTGGGAGAACAGAAAATTGAATTTGAGTTGACACTAGAGTCACCTTTTCAGTTTTAAATACCTCAGAGGGAGAGTTAAGTTTTGAAGAAATTGGTGGCGTTGGTGCAACAAGCGAACGAGAAACTAGACCCTTCTTTAAATCTTTAACAATGAAATTAGGAAAGCAATGGGTCACTCGGCAGTTTTTGTATGTGCCAAATTCTCCTAAACTCCTGTTAAGGAGAGGTCTATTTGAGAACTTAGAGGCAGAAATTAAATTTAAAAATGGAGAGCTTAAAATTTTAATTCCAGAAACTAAACGTATCGAAGCAGCGGCTTTGTTGTTAACAGGATGTTTACCGAAAGCAGAAGATTATACCGGTCCAAGTGTAATGCTGTCATTCCAGTCGTCTGGACTGGGAAGTTCCCGGTAAATCCAAAAAGCAGAACCTGTGAGAGTTGATTTAAAGCCAGGATCGAATCCGGTAAGAATGAAACAATACCCCCTAAAACCGGAAAGTCGGAAAGAGTTAGTAATGGTAATACAAAAATTTTTAAGATACAAATTGTTAATAGAATGTGAATCCAGATATAACACCCCGATCTTGCCTTTTAAAAGGCTGATGAAAAAGATGATAGATTAGTTCAAGACCTCCTCAGAGCAATAAATCAAATAGTACAAGGTATTCATCCGGTCGTAGCAAATCCTTATACTTTGTTAACAACCCTAACGGAGAAATGAGAATGGTTCACAGTGTTGGACCGAAAAGATGCCTTTTTCTATATTCCCTTGGATCCCAATAGTCACGAGGTTTTTGCTTTGGAATGGGAAAATCCTGAGACTGGGAGAAAAACACGATATACGTGGACAGTCTTGCCTCAAGGCTTTAAGAATAGTCTTACCATTTTTGGAAATCAATTGGCACGAGAATTAGAGATTTGGAAGAAAGAAAATAATCAAGAAATCTTGCTGAAATATATGGACGATCTGTTAATGGTAGCTGAGACGGAAGAACAATGCACAAAGTTAACTCTTAACTTTTTGAACTTTTTGGGAATCAGTAGATACTGAGTGTCAAAAGAAAAAAAACCAAATAACCCAGAAAGAAGAAACTTAAATTTGAGTTTTAAAATCCTAAAAGGACAGAGACAATTGGGAACTGAGAGAAAAGAGGCAATGTGTCGTCTCCCCGAACCTAAGACTAAAAAAATGAATGACAAGCATTTCCGGGAATGGTCGAGTGGTGTCACCTGTAGATTATAAATTGTGGCTTGCTGGCCTGACCTTTATAGGAGCAGCTCAAAACCTCAAACGACGGATTGGACCGATGCCGAGAAAGCTACCTTCCAAGAATTGAAACAGGCTGTAATAGGGGTGCCAGCCCTAGCGTCTGCCAGATCTCACAAGAGACACTTGAACTTTCTGCTCGTGAAAGAAGAGGTAGAACTCTGGGTATCCTGGCCCAATATTTAGGGCCAAGTGGGCGAGCTGTGGCCTACTTCTCGAAGCGATTGGATAACGTGAGTCTGGGATGCTCTGGTCGTCCGAGAGCCGTCGCTGCAACTGTGCTACTGATCCAGGAAGCTCGTAAGTTCGCCTGAGGAGAAAGGATTACTGTACGTTTCCCATATGATAAATGTTGTGCTAAAACGGAAAGGGGGGCACTGGTTATCCCCTAGCAGAATGCTGAAATACCAAGTGGTGTTGTTGCTGGAACAAGATGATGTTTACCTAAAAACTACTACCGCCGTTAACCCTGTTGCGTTTTCAACAACTGACCGAGTTAAAGGAGAACTGGAACGTGACTGCTTGCAGGCAATCGAAAGAGTTTACTCCAGCTGACTGGATCTCTGAGATGTGCCACTAGAAGAAACAGATTGGGAACTATATGCCGACGGAAGCGGTTCCATCTGTGAAGGAAAACGTTTTATCGAGATAGACAATAACTACTGAGGAGGTACTTGCGTTGCCAACTTTGCCTTCGATGATCTCTGCCCAAAAGGCTGAATTGATAGCTCTTACTCGAGCTCTGGAACTAAGTCAAGGAAAGCGAGTCAACACTTGGACAGACTCAAAGTATGCTTTTGGAGTGGTACGTGCGCATGGAGCGATACGGGGAGAAAGAGGACTGTTATCTGCACCAGGAACCGCCGTTCAGCACGCAGAACAAATACTGAAATTGTTAGAAAGCATTCAAAAACCAACAGCAGTCACGATGATGCACTGTAAAGCACATCCGTTAGGTAAGACCGGTCCTAACGCAGGTAACCGACTGGCTGATAAAGCTGCTGAAGAGGCTGCAGAAAAAGGCATCCTAGCACTAGTTCCAGAGAAAGGTATAAAATTGCCTAAAGAAACTCCAAATTATAATGATGAAGAATTAATTATTAGATTGCAGGCTAACAAAATGAAACAGGATAGGCTGTAACACCGACAGGTCGAATAATAGTCCCACCCACAATAATAAGAGAAAATGCTCCATTGAACATCACGGAGTATACTGGGAAACAGAAAGCGAAATATGACAAAGATTGTTTAAACAATTATAAGTGGACGTGAAATGTATATGTAAAATTATCCCCGAACCAGTAATAAGATCATCTTTGGGATTATTAAATAAGGAAATTTTTTAGAAGAATATTAGCAAATTGATTTTATAGAATTGCCTTGAAAATAAGGATATGTCCTAGTTTTAGTTGATATCTTTACTGGGTGGCCCAAGGCTTTCCCTTGTCGCACCAACAAAGCAAGGGAAGTAGTCAAAGTCTTGCTCAAAGAGATAATACCAAAATATGGGGTGCCTGTAAGAATGTCATCTGACAATGGCCCTCATTTTATAGCAAAGATTATGAGACAAGTTGAGCCAAGTATTATCTATGGATTGAGACTATCACACCCCACATAGACCACAAGCAAGTGTGTGGGCAGAGAGAGAGAGAGAGAGAATGAACTATATCCTTAAGCAACAGTCGAGTAAAATTTGTCAGGAAACCTCCCTCCTCACATGGGTTAAAGCGTTACCCGTGGCTCTATTAAGAATCGGAGTATAGCCAGAAGAGAAAGAAAAGTCAAGTCTTTAGGAAATGTTGTATGAAAGACCATATCAAGAGTCCTGTGTTCTGAGTATCTTGAGTGCCTTTGGAGATATGTTTTTAAAAGGTGTTATGATTTCTTTAAGCAATTCTTTTCAAGAACTTTGTCAGTATGTCTCCACAGCTGGACCCTTAGAACTGGACGTAGCAGCGCATCCCTTCCGACCAGGAGACTGAATATATATAAAATCACCGAGAAGTGGAAAGGACTGTATCGAGTCATTTTAACAACACTTGTAGCAGTAAAGGTCTGGGAGAAGAACCTTGGCTTCATTATTCGAGAATAAAGAAAGCACCCAACAAGAAACTGGAAGTCTAAAGAAACTGTCCCTTTAAAACGGAAAATCTATAAGTAAGTTTCACGTTATCTATTTGGGAAAACAGTTGTGTAAAGTTTATAATGTTGGGGTTGCTATTAGGAATATTGTCGAGGGCAATAATCTTTTTGCGTGTTCAGAGGGTGTATGTGGGTTTTTTTGAGGGGTTCTAAACATGAGATAAACAAAATGAAACAATTATTGTTTGAGCTATTCATCTTGATATTAACCGGTTTTGTAATTTGAATTAAAAAAAATAATCTAGTTTTGTAACTGATTCAAAGTTTTGTAAAGACACAGAGTTTAACCTCAGTAACAGCCTGCCTTTCCGATTCCAAAGTCAGATGAAAATCTAGTTCCGTGGAGAATACTGACATTGAATTTAACCAAAACTTGAGAAAAGAGGTAGAACAACGAGAATCATTTTAGCAGATTAAATTGGATGGATTTAAAAGGCAATTATTTTTTTTAAATTTGAAAGAAGGAATTATAGCGTTGTGAATTATAACGTTACCAAACCATCCACCTCACGGACAAAAGAATTAATTTACTCGCCCTTCGGGAGAAACTTGTACAAGCACCCCTGGGGGCTGTCAGCTGCCAAAACCGTAGAGACAAGTGCAAAAAGGAACTTGGGATCATGTTTAAAATATAAAACGATGTTTAGAACTTACTGGAGTTCCAGGATCCTTGTTAGAGCCACCCAGAGTCGGGACCATCTGTGGAAATTTAGACCGGTTTAGACAACCAGAGAAACATCACACATCCTAAACAGAGCTGTATGAAAGTTTGTACTTGCAGCTAGCTCCTCTGACCCCAAACTCCCAAGACCTTCTCTAGTAGCTAAAGCTCTAAGATGGGGGTGTATTTGTAGAAAGGATAATAATACTTCACATGATCTTTGGTCCCCTCTTAATAACGGGAAAAATTTAGCTTGGAGTTGACGGCATTAAAGGACAGGTGAAAAGTTCAGGCTTAACTGCTTGGGTGACTAGTGATGCTATATGATCCACTCACCTCTTCATGAAGGAGAAAAGCAAATCGTGGTCTTGAGACTTAATAACTCTATCCTCTCTCTGGAAGAAATCTCCCTTGTGGCCTCGCTCGCGGGTGGACCTGGGGAAATCGAAAAGATGATACCTGGCAATCGCCAAGTCTTAGAACTAAAATAAGATGGGTATTAAAATCTGTATTTTGACCCCAGTTAACACCTCTTCCACATCAGATGACTCTTGACATCTGTCACTCAGTCAAGGCAGTGCCTGCTGCTTCACTTCACCTTGGTGGTGAGGGGTTTGGTTCCGGGTTTCGGTACCACAGCTGCGGGCCGGGGCTGGAGGAGCCGCAGGTGCGGGCAGTGAGAGGCTGATGGCGACGCCCCCTCCCTGGCAAGGGGAGGGGCTGCCGGGGGAGGGGCCGCCGGGAGCCCAGGCAGGAGCGGAGCTGAGCAGTGACCAGGCTGCGGTTGCCCCGAGGGAGAAGGTGAGCGGGGCCGGGCGCCCCTCGGAGCGCGAACGTCAGAGGCGGGGGTGGCCCGGGGGCGGTGGGGGGTGCCGAGGCCGAGGGGGAGCCCTGGGGGCTCACAGGGCGGCTGAGAGAACGTGCGCGCGGGGGCGGGGGGGGGGGGGGCGCTGACAGGGCGGCTGAGAGAACGTGCGCGCGGGGGTGGGGGGTGGGGCGCTGACAGGGCGGCTGAGAGAACGTGCGCGCGGGGGTGGGGGGGCGCTGACAGGGCGGCTGAGAGAACGGGCGCGCGGGGGTGGGGGGGTGGGGCGCTGACAGGGCGGCTGAGAGAACGGGCGCGCGGGGGTGGGGGCTCACCGGGCCCCGTGGCGGGGCTGCGCAGTTGGCCGGCGGGTCCCGGGGAAAGCCCCGAAGAGGACGGCGGGGTCCGTGTTGCACGCACGGAGCGGCAGCGGGGCCGCGCCGTGCCGGAGCTACCCGGAGCGGCGCTGGGGGCTCGGCGGGAACTGCCGCTGCGCCGGCGTGGGGAGGTGGGGGGGAAGGGAAGCGGCGTCCCCTCGGGGTCAGGCAGCAGGGCAGGCTGCCTCCCGGGGCATGCCGGGAGCTGTAGTTTTCGCGGACTCGGCAGCCGGGCAGCAGCGCGGCTCTCGGGCGCGGCGTAGTCCGACTAGGTCAGACTCAGGAGCGTTGCCGGTTTCGCGTGGTTTTCCGCGGGCTTCCCGCTGCGCCCGCTCCCCGACCAGCCGTGCGGACGCGCCTCCCGGGCGCATGCGCCGTGCTTCGCGTTGGGGCAGCCCGGCGTTCGCTCGCCGGCGCAGGCGCCGTCCCCGTCCCCGGAGGTTTGTGATCTGGGGAAGCCCTTGTCCTGGATAGCTGGGGTTGTGGTTTGCAAGCCTGTGACTCCCACCAAGTTCCCAACAAATTCAAACGTAGAAATTGTGCATCAACCCTCCTCGCCCCCTCCGAGCTGGTCTGTTCTCTGTGGTCACCATTAGTAGCCTCGGTTTCCCACCTGTGGTTCTCCACAAACCCAGAGCCTCGCAGCTCCATGCTGAAGGGAGTGGGGAGCTACACACGGAGAAGGCAGAGGCCCGAGTTTGTCTTTTGGGGATGAGAAGTGGCGAGGAACTGCCATAAATGGGACGCATCCCTGCTTGAGGCATGGCTGTTTCAGCTGTGCACATGGAAAATCCTCAGATACGTTGCATCTAGCCCTCCTTTCCATTGACCCCAGGAGAACTGGCCTCCTGTGTCCCCCAAGTCCATTTACTTCCTGCTGCAGTGAAGTGGCTATTTTTCTTCTTTTCTCTGAGGATTTTGTGGATCTGGGCGTGGGAAGGACTGCCTTAATGCTGGCTTTCTCAGCCTACTTCTGGGAAGCCAGGCATATCTGCAGATTAGAGCCGGGGGAGTGGCCCAGACACCTTTTATTCCTCGGAGGGCAGTGGATTTGGGGAGTTAGAGCAAGGCATGCCTGGATGTTGGTCTCCCTGAGGGGGAGGGGGTTTACAGCCAGATGACTGAAAAGCCTCCCCCAGTCACTTCTGGAGAAAGAGTTGAGGGGTGGCTTTTAATGTACCCACGGTATCGATGTGGCAGGTGAGCATACACCCCCCTCTTGGCTGGGGGATCTTATGTGGACGCCTGCTGAGCCAGGGCTGGAAGCCCCTCTGCACACCCTGGAGGAGCTGGGTGCAGACTGGGGACGTGAGGGCAGTCGTGACATGGACACGGAGCGGCAGAGAGTCCTGATCTTTCAGCAGTTAACGGTGCTACCGCGTGTTCAAAACCTCAAGTGCACCCGTCCAACCGTGCATTCTCTTTCCTGGGGTTTGTTTATGGGACAAATAAACTGCCCAGCACTAGATGAGAAGGTTGTCTGCACTCCACCTCAAATCAGGTGCATCACCTCTCCGTCGGGAAAGAAGTATGGGGGTGGGCATAAAAGGAACAGTAACTCCAACGTTGGGATTCTTTTTGGCTCTGGGCACAGAGCAGGTAACCACAGCGATACAGAGAGGGAAGAAGGTGCTGATGGGTTTGTACCTTGGACTTACACTGTAGAGGATGATCTGTTCAGGACATCCATGTCATAGAGTAGCTGTTGCATGATTTATACTTGTAACCAGGTTCCTACTTGATAGCCTTAACTTTGCGTGGCTCGTGTATTGAACTTTGCAGTAGTTTGTTTGTTTTTACATTTCCTTAAGGTCTAGGCAAAGGTTTAGAAAGTTAGCAGACTTAAGGATAAGCATTTATTACTTTGTCCTGCCACGTTGCCATTTGAAACCTGTTCTGAGTGTTGGTGGTATTCAAGAAATTGCCGAGATTTCGAGGGTGAATCTGTATCTTTAGGTGTACTGAGCAGAAAAGTACAATGGATCTTTTTAGTTGCCAGATAGCTTGCTTTATCCAGGCGGTCAATTTGTCAAGATCAGGCTGCAGTGTCCAGGGGGCCGGGGCGGGAAGGTTGGTGTTCAAGCTTCTCATTCCTGTCAGCGGTGACTCCGCTTGCACCACTAAGTGGTGCTGTGTACGTACCCTTAACTAAATTGGGAGCTGCCTGGGCCTGCCTGCTTGTGTAGTTCGGAGCGGTCCTTTTAGAGAAAATGTTCTTTTGGCTGCATTTGTTCTCCTGTGATACAAAAACTTGACAGCGATTGGGGGCAACTACTACTTTAGGAGAATTTCTATAAAGTAAGAAATTGCTGGTTTTATTTTGTCATGGTGGGCACAAAATTAACTGATTCAAAATCACGTCCACTGCAGCTTATGCTTCCGTAACACACCACTCAACTGATTTCTATGCGTAAATGTCTTCGGAGAGGAATCACAGGTGCCTGCTGTGACTATAGGGACAAGCAGTATGGGCTCACAGGAACAGAACATGCTTTGCCTTCCCATCACCAGAAGAAAGAGAGAAAGAGGTGAAGAAGGGTGCTCAGGAGCAAGAGGCTGCAAGGAAGTTGCTGTACATGATCCTTTTGCCTTGCTTTATCTGACAGAAAAGCTGCCTTCTGCTAGTTGGGTCTTGGCTTGAAAGACAAGGGGAGAGACACCCCCCCCTCTCCCAGGGAGTGTGCTACTTTTGACTGGCTTGTTCTGACTATGTGATCTGCAATTACAATATTTAGGTTGCATGGTGACAATCTATACCACTGACTCCCTGAGTGGTTTTTCATTTCTGTCCCCGCTTCCTTCTCCAGCTTTTTTCAATATATCAATTTAAAAAAAAAAAAATAATAAAAATTTAACCTTACATGAACATCATCTGTTGGCTTTGGCCCCAAACACTTTATTTCCTAGAAATAAGTTGAGTCTTTTCATCAGAATATGTAAAAGATTTCTAGCCACTGTAGTACTATTGTATTGTTTGTTTTTTTAAATAAGATTCTGTCCAGGTTCCAGCATGTGCACTAAATTTCTACTGCAGTAGAAGAGAGTCTTAAGCTGAAGAGAGATTTCATGCTTGGGAGAGAAAAAGAGCAGATCTTGACTCAAAAGTAACTTTTCCAAGGGAAAGGTAAACTCTTTTGTTTCTTTGGGGATTTTTATTCTGATAGCACAAGCATCTTGTTCTCTCAGGATTTTGTAATCTCTGGGAAAAAAACCCTTGGTGTTGTGTCACTTCCTCCTTCCCTGGTTGTGTTTTTTTCACTCCTTTCAGAGGAAGTGCTAATACTGTTATAATTTAGGAAGACATTTTAACTTTTGACTCGGAGGTCTGCAGACTTCACTGTAAAGACAGTTTCTGTGCATCCAAATGCTGTTAATCCCTTCAAATACGAAATGAAAGATGTGTAACTTGGAGCTGAGACTGAGTCAGAGTATTCCAGATGGGTCTGGTTTACTTTGCATTCAGTGTTCCTGTAGCCTGTTGCTTTGGAAGGTGCAGGTAATAAGCTTTTCAATTGAATAAATGAGCGGTAGTGGTTTTTTGTTTTCCTCCCCTAGAAATGCAGTGCTTGATCAGACTGCACTGACCTGTAGAAGTTGTGGGCACTGTGGTGTTCTCCAGAATGCTACTTGGGCTGCCACTACAAGTAGGCCATTTAAAATAATAACCTTAGACTTTGAAAATACATAAAAACTTAATGATGCTTAAAGTATAGGGCAGAGTAGTCATCAGGTTAAAATAACTTCATGCTTATGACATGCACAGTGATGGTTCCTTTCAGGTTTTTTGGTTGTTGTTGTTGTTGGGTTTTTTTCTTCTTTAAGATGGCACTGGTTGCAGTGATCTTCAGTTTTACGACACAGCTCACTGTCTTAGTATAGATAGGGTTCCTTTCTGCCTACTATTTCCGTTTACTGGCAGACATAGTTAAGATAGCTCTTTGGAGTTGTGGAGTGTGTGTGTGTGTGAATGTGTATGAAAATAAGAAGACCTAAAGTCCCCTCCCCACATCATTAGTTTTTGCTGCCCTGTATTTCAGTGTTACCAAGATTTTAAAGTGGCCCAAGTATTGCTGTTGCAAATGTTTCCATGTTTGTCTAACTATTGTGATGACATAAATAAAAAAAAGAAAATCAAAACACTAAATGTTTTATTACTTGCCCTATAACTATATAGGCGTTCCCGGTCTAATATCGATTTCTTTTTTCAGGATTCACTGTATCATTTTTTTTACCCTATGAAACGGAAAGATATTTCTGGCTTACTGTTGGCTTTTGATAGACGTTTTATCCTTGGGGAATTGCCCACCAATTAATTCATAGAGTTTGGAATTTAACTGAAGGACATTTTGCATGCCCGTGTTCAAATAGCGATGCTAACAAGCCACCATACGGTTCGTGTTGATAGCTTTATGGATACTTAGAGGTAGGCAATAGTCTTATTTTTTAATAATGCTTAACCTTTTTCTCTTTGGCAAGAACAAGCAAGTCTGCCTGGTTTTGTAGGACTTGCAGCTTTTCCTTAACATCAGACTTTAAAAAGGGGAGAACCAGTAGTATCAGGTACGCAGTTAGGATGGCGATTTTTAAAATACGAAGCTGCGTAACAGTCTCGGGAAGAACATGCGTGACTGGGCGTGGGAGTCTGTGGTACAGCATTACTAACCTTTGCTAAAAAAAGTTTTGAAGAATGAAGCATTTGCTTTATGAACGGTACTTGAGGACGAATTCTGATGCTGCTAAAGTTTATTGAAAAATAGGCACTGATTTCAGTGATGATGCAGGCGTGGTTTCTGTTCATGCCTTAAATCTGAAAAGAAGAGAAGAGAAACCTGCATTTGAAGGAGGATTTTGTATGAAGGGTAATCAAACCAGTAACCTGCTTTAAGAACGACTTTAAAATATTTGGAGCATCGGTTAAAGGCAAATAAGTCAAGTTTATCATATCCTCCTACATAAGCTGTGACTATTGAATACAGTCAGCAGTCCGCCTCAGAACTTGCTGGTGTGCAACTGCAACGTGTTAAGTTGTAAGGCTTCACAGCCACGAGCTGATGGGCCACAGTTCTCTCCCAGCATGAAGCGCTGTAAGTTTTAGTTTCTTGCACAGCAGTGACTCTTTTCAACATTAGTAACTATACAACAGGGTAAAAGGCAAATTTAGTGAAGAATAATGTGTCGTTCTCAGAGTAGCTGTTTGCATTTCACCGTGATGCAGATGCTTTCTATAGCGGTTGTGTTGGCACATGTCTTAGAATTCGGTTAATCCTCTCCTGAACTCATTTAAACTTTTGGCTTCAACTGCATCACTGACAATATGTTTCAGAATAGAATAATTATTTCCTTTAAAAAAAAACGGGGGTGGGGGGATAAGAAGAAGGGGTGGAGGAAGCGGGGATAAAAAAATCTGTTGTCTGCCAGTGCTGTGGGCTGCTCACTCATTTTTCTGTAGAACTTCTGGGGTTTTGTTGTTGTTGTTGTTGTTGTTGTTGTTGTTGTTCTACCTTAATGCTAATAGGCATTTCTACCTTTTTTACCTTGTTTTTCTACCTAATGCTAATAGGCGTTAGCCTATCCTCTGCACCTTTGGTCATTTCCTGAAGTTTGTCTGTAGTTTCCTACATGAGTAGGTAAATGTATCTATTTTACTTTACAGAGCTTTGCTAGTTTTTTAAATTATACAAGAAATTTAAGTCTTGGAACAAATGTCTTTGCTTATTGATTTTTGTGAGTAGCTGCAAAAATCTTATGTATTAGTTGCCCCTTTTAAAATTAAAATAAAAATGAATGCTATGCAAGAAATAGGTTGCAAGTAACTGTTAGGGTCTTACTACTGCTCGCTGTTGAGAGATCGTGGGAAGTGTGTTAAAAGTTACGGGCATTTTTCAAGATAGTTTTCCAGGTCTGAGGCGTGCTGAAATATCTCTTTCCTATGATAGTGTGTTTAGTTTCATTGACTTCAGCGGAACACACAGAATACATTGACTTAAACTAGCTGAGAATCTGATGATAAGGTTTTATACTCTACCTAACATAGTGTTGTGATGACCTGTCCTCCGAACTCAAAAATATGTTTGATGATCTTAACAGGAGGCCGGATCTTTGATCTGGAAATTATGCTGGTAGCGACATTACAGAATCCAGGCTTGTAACTTCACTGGTTTCTTGCAGCCCCTCAAGTTCATGAAGGACAATAAGGACCCATTCTCTTTTGTTCTTGTGCTATAATCAGTGATGGAAGTATGACATTGTCAGTTGTAAGAAGTGGCTTAACTGCTGTTGGAGTCTGCTTTTATGCCTGAAAAACCTGTTGATTTGCATGGGTTTGCACAGCTTATGCTAATGATATGGCTGGAATGAGACAGGATCTTATGTAGTCTGCAAGGGCGGTATATGGTCCTGGCTTATAGCTGGGTGGGAGGGATTGGTTCAAGTTACTTCTGATTTGCCCTATTTAATATCTTAAATAGGAGTGAACAGGGTGATTGGAACAGTTTCATTTTCACAAGAGGAAATTTATAAATCGTTTTTTATCCTGTGTTAGAATTAAGATATGTATTTACTGGAGACAACGAGTCTAGCCTGAACACTGAAACAGCTCTGTTTTGGGCACACTATTAGAACTTTTTTAAAATTTTCAAATCATAACAGTCTGTCAGTTCATGCTTGTTGAGTCTGAGACATTAAATGATGCCCTTTGAACAGGGAAACATTGCTAATAATTGATATTTGGTTTGTAGACTATACCTTTTGTATGCTCTAAAGTCACCTGTTGTTTCCCTTTCATTTATAAAAGTTCTGTTTGTCAAACCATATAAGCGCATACCTAAATTCAGTGTTAAAGTTCCTGAATTGCTCTAAACTATTGTGTTGCTGTAAACTGTTTTGGCTGATAAACCTAAGCGGTCAGCTTGGTATTCCTACGTGTATATGTGATTAAGATGCAATAGTTCGGAACACGTTACCAGGCAACTGCATGCTCCAGCTGCATAGGAGGCACAAAGCAGCTGGCCCGTTCCTTGTAATCAGTGGGAAAGTACAGATTCTCCTGTGACCTTGGTCACTCTTGTCTATAACATATTAGATAAGAGTATTTTGATACTCCTCTCGCAGTGGGAGAAACACTGCTTGTGTCTGTGCAGTGTGTGAAAATCACTTTACCAAGATGCTTTTATTTCTAAAACCCTTGGGAAAAAAACCTCGAAACGGAATTTAAAAACTTTTTTAGTCCAAGGCAAACGTCAGGATTCTCATTCTTACAAAGTATTTTACAATTGTGTAACCTTGTAGACTGTACGGAGAATGAGGATCTTGCGTGTGACGTCTTCAAAAGTTTCATTTTCGGTGTTCTACACGCTTCTACTGATCGCAGTGCCTTTGTTTCCTAACAGCAAGTGGCAACAGACAATGCGTATGGGTCTCAAGGCCCTGTGGAACAGAGAAGGTAGTTTGCCAGTGTTCTTACTGCTGTTGCAGACATTGTTTCAGTGGATTGAAAGTGGCACGTTCCAAGTACCTTTTCCTACCATTGCTGCGTATTTTATTTTTTTTTTTAATCCAGAAGAATGTTTCTGTACTTCCCTTCCCTTCCCTATAGCTGCATGTTGATTTACATTGCGTGCTATTGCAGCGTTCTTAGTCTACCGGTTACAGATTACTCCTTTCAGTTCTTGTGCATTTCTGAATGTGTATCTACCTACTAAACTCACATTTCTTCAGACATGATATGCAACTGCTACGGAAGTCAGCTATTGTGCTAGTTATGGTGTTTGCCCCGTCAGTTGTTTTACTATCTAATAAGTACCTGATGACAGAGAAGGGGTGTGTCAGAAAATAGACAAGTCAGGCTTTACATTAGAAATGGTTTTCATAAGATTTAAGAGAACGCAGTTTTGGCATAAGGATTTACATACCGCTCCCGGTGTTCTGTTGGGCTGACGTTTTGCAAGAAGCTGAGGTGTTTTAACTTTCAAAAGCTGTTTATGTAAATTGGCTTACCTCTGAGTACTCTCCTTCAGCTGTGTGTAACGAAGAAATAAATGTGCATCTCTAGACATGTGCATATGCAGATAGAATTGTAAGTGCACAGCTGGGGATGATGCTTGTGTTTGAGGGTAGAAATACGGAGAGGGACAGCAGTGGGGAAAGAAGAACCTTTGAAGATAGTCTAGCGTTGCTCTCATTCTAGAGGTGAATGATCAACTTTCTGTACCATTCTTGACAAACGCTTGCCTAATTTATTCTTAAACATTTCCTGTAATTATTACTACTGTTGCAAAGATTGCCACATACCCTAAGTTTTTCAGGTTGTAATTTAAGCCCCATGATTCCGTGTCCTGTGTGCAGTGGATGTACACAAAAGTTCTTCCTTATAGCTACCTTTTAGAGTTTAAACATTGTTATTTCTCTCCAGTTAAGCGGCTGTTTTTCAATTTATACTTTGAAGTCAGACCCCTGTACATCGTTGAGCACCCTCTTGGACTTACTGTAGACCCTCGCCAGTTATACTACACCCTTCTTGAAAAGCAGTACATCATCTGGAGGGTTCAGCAGCTAATCCGTGCAAATGTAGCGCGGCAGAAATACTGCTTGGATGTACTAACTCCAGTGTGATGTGTGAGGAGGAATCACTGGGCCTTTTGATTAGCAAGAAACGGTACATAAGAACTAGGTGACACGCAGCTGGCACACTGGCCTTCAAGCTTACAGTGCAGCTCCGTGGGCTTTGGCTGGCTACAGAAGAGCATGAGGCACAGGAGAGAACTGCTGCTGGATCTTAGTGAAAGACAGTAAGTCATTTGGAGAGAGGTTTTCAACGCCAGGAATTCAAGTCGGGTGCCCAATTCCAGAGTGCCTGTGAAATCCCTGTGTACTGCCCTCGCTTGTCTAACTTTGTGTTGTATATTGTCTAGCAGCTTGTCTTTCAAAGATAACAAAGCTACACTTGTGTGATAGGTGATGTAATGATCTCATAATAACAGGCAAAATCCAAGTCACAGAAAATGCCAGCATTTGAAAGAGAGCCGGATAGGAGAGCCTTTTTTGTATGGATCAGTTGTCTTGTTCTGATTTTTTTGTTTTACAGGTAAAATCACAGCTCAGTGTGACATGGAAATAACTGGAAATAGTTTTATTTTTAAATTCGGGGCCTTATTTTCCTTGAAACTGGATTTTCAGATACGGTGCTAGAAGACGTTACAGAATTGTAAATGTTGTTTCTGCCTCCTGTTCCTCTTGAACATTTGGTTTCCTGGGGAAAAATACTGTGTAAGCTCTGTAAGCAAAGAGGTTTTATATTTTTGGAATACTTGCCAGCTGAAGGGTTTGTACCTTGGACTTAAACTGTAGAGGAGGATCTGTTCAGGACATCCATGTTATAGAGTAGCTGTTGCATGACTTATACTTGTAATCCGGTTCCTACTTGATAGCCTTAACTTTGCGTGGATTGTGTGTTGAACTTTGCAGTAGTTTGTTTGTTTTTACATTTCCTTAAGGTCTAGGCAAAGGCTTAGAAAGTTAGCAGACTTAAGGATAAGCATTTATTACTTTGTCCTGCCACGTTGCTATTTGAAACCTGTTCTGAGTGTTGGTGGTATTGAAGAAATGGCCGAGATTTCGAGGGTGAATCTGTATCTTTAGGTGTACTGAGCAGAAAAGTACAATGGATCTTTTTAGTTGCCAGATAGCTTGCTTTATCCAGGCGGTCAATTTGTCAAGATCAGGCTGCAGCGTGGCCAATTCATTTCTTAGTTCCAACAACTGCCATCTTAATGTAGAGATTTATTCTGTAATCAAAACTGGAACTGTTGTCCCTGGTTATGTGTGCTTACTTATTTGTTTTTAACGCTGCTTCAGTGAGACTCCGTCTGAGGGCAGAAGAATCACAAAGCTAGACCAGATTTTGCTAAATGGAAATAACATAACACTGGTAAGTCAGCATTGTTAAAATGCTGCATGCATTTATTTTCTGTACCTGTAAATCAATCAGTCACTGAGCTCAGCTACTTTAAGCTGAGCTTTCCAGACAATTCCATTACACAAGGTAATTTCAAGTAGCTTCTGGGGCATATGTGTGTATGAAGGACGCTGGAAAAGTGATCTTGCTGTCTTAGTACACGTTACAGTTTAAAAAAAAAAAAAAAAAAAAAAAAAAAAAAAGAAAAAAAAAAAAAGAGCATGTCCCTAACTTTATTTTGGTGAATGTTTTTCTGGTCTTCAGGTGTGCAAGGGAATCACTGGCTTTGTTAAGCGCTCCGTAAGCTGGTTCATACAGTGGCTTTTAACTCACGAGTGTTTGCCTGCATAAGCGTGTAGGTGGAATGCATCTACCTTTTATCCATTATTGTACGTATAGATGTGTTTGCAGCAGTTTGGATGTTTACAAGCTTGTCAAGTCGTTTGGCAGTTATGATTGCCATGATGCCCAGAGAGCTGTACCTTTACATGCTCTGAAAACAATCTGGAGGTCTGTTGGCTTACACCAAATCAGAAGCACTGTGATTTTTAGTTTATTATCTGCTGGTGTAGGTAGGTCAGTACTGAAACAGTAATTAAATACTGTGATTATGCATCCCTAAGCTGAATTCTGCAACTTCCTAAATACCACAAGAGCAGACCTAGAATAGTTTTTAGTTTGTCGGCATAGATGGCTACAAAGTCAGGACTTCCTGCGTAAAAGCATTCCTAATTTTGTGGGAAGAGGAGAGGACGACCAACTCGAGTCGAAATGAGCTCTGTGTGAACGAGGAACAATCTCCATTTTGCTGTCTTTCCCACCTTGCACCTCCTCACTGTGTGTCTGAGCAAGTGCCATCTTGCCTTAATTTCTAAGCCTTTTTCTGCTTTGGTTATTGTTCTGCCTCCTTAAAGGATAGCGCGTGTTCTGACTTCTTGTATGGGCTAAAATCACTACTGTCGTGGTTTCAGCCCGGCCGGTAACAAAGGACCACGCAGCCGCTCGCTCACTCCTCCGCCCCCCTCCGGTGGGATGGGGAGGAGACGGAGGAGAGAAAAGGAAAAGAAACTGGAACCTCGAGGGTTGAGATAAAGGCAGTTTACTGGGACAAACACAAAAGAGATTACAACAACAACAACGGCACTAATGAAAAAAAGGTATACAAAAAGAGTGATGCACAGTGCAACTGCTCACCACCCGGGACCCGACGCTCCGCCACTTCCCCCACCGAAAAAAACAGAGACCACCCCCCGGCCCGCTCCCCATTTATATACTGGGCAGGATGTCACATGGTATGGAATAGCTCCTTGGCTAGTTCAGGTCAGCTGCCCCGGCTATGCCCCCACCTCCCAGGTTCCTGTAAAAATTAACTCTATCCCAGCTGAACCCAGGACATTATCCACCCCTTATTCTATACCATCTACATCATGCCCAGATCTTACTTTTTTTATTTTTTTCCAATCAACCACTACAACTTTCCTTGTCTTATATATAAGTATATGGACTCCACCCCCTGACCTCGCACACACACACATGGTGTTCCTTTAGCCTATGGGCTATCCCTCTAATGTGTCCATCAATTTTGGGGCTCTATCTGTTGTAACAGTTCTTCAGGATAAGAGAGAGATGGTGTGAGATGTTGGGTTGTTGTACGCTGCCTCTGGAACTTGTGGCTAGTACATTTGGTGCAACTCATGCCCCTGGTCTGCAGGTCGAAGATGTTGATCTTGAGGAAATTGGTGGGTGCCAGTTCAAGTTCTATCGCTGTTGTACTTGGCTCAGTTTCAAAAGTCCATCCTGTAGTCATTTGGATAATTCTCACAATAATACCCTTGATATGGCATATAGACACTATAGATACAATGACATGCATTGGCAGGTTATTTAGCAGTTAAATATCATACAGCCCAATTCACTGGCTATTCTCTCCCAAAATCAAATCTCCCTGAGGTACACATCGAACCTCCCCATCCTTCTGCATCACCCACCAGGTGTACCCAGGTCCTTGAGCAAAAACAACCCCTTGAATGGGTTTGCTTCTGCTTGAGGGAGGACTAACCCAGACTGTCTTTCCTAACATACTCCTCATGCGCACTACAGGGACTTTATCCCCTTCTACAGTATGTGGATCTCTTGGTTGGGCGGGGCCAGCCCGATTGGCGGATCCTCTAGTATTAACTAACCAGGTGGCTTTTGTTAAATGTGTATCCCAATGCTTGAAAGTTCCACCCCCCATCGCTCTCAATGTAGTTTTCAGCAGTCCATTGTACCGTTCAATTTTTCCGGAGGCTGGTGCGTGATAAGGGATGTGATACACCCACTCAATGCCATGTTCTTTGGCCCAGGTGTCTACGAGGTTGTTTCGGAAGTGAGTCCCGTTGTCCGACTCGATTCTTTCTGGGGTGCCGTGTTGCCATAAAATTTTCTCTTCAAGGCCCAGGATAGTGTTCTGGGCAGTGGCATGGGACACAGGGTATGTTTCCAGCCACCCAGTGGTTGCTTCCACCATTGTAAGCACATGGCACTTGCCTTGGCGTGTTCGTGGGAGTGTGATATAGTCAATCTGCCAGGCCTCCCACTGTTTATATTTCAGCCATCGTCCTCCATGCGACAGGGGTTTTTGCCGCTTGGCTTGCTTAATTGCAGCACATGTTTCACATTCATGGATGACCTGTGAGATAGTGTCCATGGTCAAGTCCACCCCTCGATCTCGAGCCCATCTATATGTTGCATCTCTTCCCTGATGGCCTGAGGTATCGTGGGCCCACTGAGCCATAAATAGCTCACCTCTACGTTGCCAGTCCAGGTCCACCTGAGACACTTCAATCTTGGCGGCCTGATCTGCCTGGTGGTTGTTTTGATGTTCTTCAGTGGCTCGACTCTTGGGTACATGAGCATCTACGTGACGTACTTTTACCACTAGCTTCTCTATCCGAACAGCGATATCTTGCCACAGTGCGGCAGCCCAGATGGGTTTACCTCTGCGCTGCCAGTTGCCCTTCTTCCATTGCTGTAGCCACCCCCATAGGGCATTTGCCACCATCCACGAGTCAGTATAGAGATAGAGCACTGGCCACTTTTCTCTTTCAGCAATGTCTAACGCTAGCTGGATGGCTTTCACCTCTGCAAACTGACTCGATTCACCTTCTCCTTCAGCAGTTTCTGCGACTAGTCGTGTAGGACTCCATACAGCAGCCTTCCACCTTCGATGTTTTCCCACAATGCGACAGGACCCATCAGTGAACAGGGCATATTGCCTCTCATTTTCTGGCAGTTTATTATACAGCGGGGCTTCTTCGGCCCGTGTCACCTCTTTCTCTGGCGACATTCCAAAATCTTTGCCTTCTGGCCAGTCCGTAATCACTTCTAACATTCCTGGGCGACCGGGGTTTCCTATGCGAGCTCGCTGTGTGATCAGTGCGATCCACTTACTCCACGTGGCGTCAGTCGCGTGATGCGTAGAGGAAACTTTCCCTTTGAACATCCAGCCCAGCACTGGCAGTCGAGGTGCTAAGAAGAGCTGTGTTTCAGTACCAACCACTTCTGAGGCGGCTCGAACTCCTTCATATGCTGCCAAGATCTCTTTTTCAGTTGGAGTATAGCGAGCCTCGGATCCTCGATATCCCCGACTCCAAAACCCCAGAGGTCGGCCACGGGTCTCCCCAGGTGCTTTCTGCCAAAGGCTCCAGGTAGGGCCATTCTCCCCAGCTGCAGTGTAGAGCATATTTTTAATATCTTGTCCTGTCCGGACTGGCCCAAGAGCTACTGCGTGAACAATCTCCTGCTTAATCTGTTCAAAGGCTTGTCGTTGCTCAGGCCCCCATTTAAAATCGTTCTTCTTCCGAGTAACTTGGTAGAGAGGGCTTACAATTTGACTGTAATTTGGAATATGCATTCTCCAAAAACCCACAACACCTAAGAAAGCCTGTGTTTCCTTTTTATTAGTCGGTGAGGACATAGCTGCTATTTTGTTGATGACGTCCACAGGGATCTGACGACGCCCATCTTGCCATTTTACTCCTAAGAACTGGATCTCCTGTGCAGGTCCCTTGACCTTACTTTCTTTTATGGCAAAACCAGCCTTCAAAAGGATTTGGATTATTTTCTTCCCTTTCTCAAAAACTTCTTCTGCCGTGTTGCCCCATACGATGATGTCATCAATATATTGCAGGTGCTCTGGAGCTTCACCTTTTTCTAGTGCAGCCTGGATCAGTCCATGACAAATGGTGGGGCTGTGTTTCCACCCCTGGGGCAGTCGATTCCAGGTGTACTGGACGCCCCTCCAAGTGAAAGCAAACTGAGGCCTGCACTCCGCTGCCAAGGGAATGGAGAAAAATGCATTAGCAATGTCAATTGTGGCATACCACTTAGCTGCCTTTGATTCCAGTTCATATTGAAGCTCTAACATATCTGGCACAGCAGCGCTTAGCGGTGGCGTGACTTCATTCAGCCCACGATAATCTACTGTTAGTCGCCATTCCCCATTGGATTTCTGCACGGGCCATATGGGACTATTAAAGGGTGAGTGAGTCTTGCTGATCACTCCTTGGCTCTCCAGTTGGCAAATCAGCTTATGGATTGGGATCAGGGAGTCTCGGTTGGTGCGATATTGTCGCCGGTGCACCGTCGTGGTAGCAATTGGCACCTGTTGTTCTTCAACCTTCAGCAACCCCACAACCGAAGGGTCTTGGGAGAGACCCGGCAGGGTAGACAGCTGTTCAATCTCCTCCGTCTCCAATGCAGCTATACCAAAGGCCCAACGGTACCCTTTTGGGTCCTTGAAATACCCCCTCCTGAGATAATCTATACCAAGGATGCACGGGGCCTCTGGGCCAGTCGCAATGGGGTGTTTATGCCACTCATTCCCGGTTAGACTCATTTCAGCTTCCAATACGGTTAGCTCTTGGGATCCCCCTGTCACACCAGAGATACAGATGGGTTCTGCCCCTTTATAACTAGATGGCATTAGGGTACATTGTGCACCAGTGTCCACTAGAGCCTTATATTCCTGTGGGTCTGATGTGCCAGGCCATCGAATCCACACTGTCCAGTAGACTCGGTTGTCCCTCTCCTCCACCTGGCTGGAGGCAGGGCCCCTCTAATCCTGGTTAGAACATCCGTTACTCACTTTCTGCACACGTAAATCGGAAGTCCCTTCAAGGGGATCAGAAATGAGATCAGCCCATCTACTGCGTCTGGGGGACTGCTCACGGGAAACTGGAGCAGCAGTTTTCCAAGAATTCTCTTTTCTGGTTGCTTTTTCTCGCAACTCCTGTACCCGTGCATCCAAGACTGAAGTGGGTTTTCCATCCCACTTCCTCATGTCCTCTCCATGGTCACGCAGGTAAAACCACAGGTTAGCCCGTCGAGTGTACTTTCTCTCTCCTCTCTCTTGGGCAGAGGAACGCTTACTCCCAATAACTGCGATGCGGGCCTGTACAGGTGAGGAGGAGGACAGATCCACTTTGAATTGCTGGAACTCTCGGGACAACTCCTCCACAGCTGAGACACAGGCCCGTAGGGAGGAAGAGAGACTCCCTTCGTATTGCCGGAGTTGGACAGCCAATTCATCCACCGTTTGTCCATAGCCTTCTCTCCAGGACATTACTGCCAATGAGTTGGCATAGGTTGGTGGTGCACTTCGTAGAAACTTCCGCCACATGGGTTGTGTGCATTGGACTTCATCTGGATCTGTGGGTGACTGCGCATTTTCTGGATCATTGTAAATCACCTCCAGCACGGCTAATTCTCTCAGGTACTGAATACCTCTCTCCATGGTGGTCCACTTGCCTTGGTGACATGTAACTTCATCCCTGAAGGGGTATCTTTCCTTTACACCTAACAAAAGTCGCCTCCAGAGGCTGAGGACTTGTGTTTTTCTCCCAATCGCCTTGTCGATGCCCCCTTCCCTAGACAGAGATCCCAGCTGCTTGGCTTCCTTACCCTCTAATTCCACACTACTAGCCCCGCTATCCCAGCATCGGAGCAGCCAGGTAACAATGTGCTCACCTGGGTGGCGGCTAAAATCTTTTCGCATGTCACGCAACTCACTCATGGATAGAGATCGGGTAATTATTTCAGGTTCTGCCTCTACCTCCTGTTCTCGCGATGACCCTGGTTCATCTTCATCTCTCGCTAAGCGAACTGATTTCTTTGTGTGTTTCTTTTTCTGTACAGGGGCGACTGATACTGGCACAGGCTGGTTCTCTGGTTCAGCTGCAGTGTCTGTCACCGGGGTAGGGGTAGTCATGGTACCTGTTGTCGTGGTAGGGGCAGCCACGGTGCTTGTTGTTGGGGTAGGGGCAGCCACGGTGTCTGTTGTCAGGGTTTGGGTAGCCACGGTACATGTTGTCCTGTTTTCCATCTTTTCCCCCTTTTCCCCCCGAGGGTGCTGCATAATATCAAGCAGTGTTTGGTAGATATTGGCCAGAGCCCAGCACAGTGCAGCGAGTTGTATGTCTTTGGAATAGCCACAGCATTTTTCTTTCAAATATTCTGTCACTTCATAAGGGTTCTGTAGTTGTTCGGGAGTGAACTTCCAAGTCACTGGCGGTGAGAAGTTCTCTAGATACTTGCCCATATGCTCCCACATGCCGTGCCACCCATGAGTCTCCAGCTTTGGGGGAGATCTCTGAGTGGTACTCTTAAAGAGCGTTTTTGTAGCCCTAAACAAGACCTGAAACATATTCAGGAGGCATAGCACTAACAGCACACTGGCTTGCGCATCCCAAGGATATTCAAAATTCTCAAAAGCTGTTGTAATTAGTCGGAAGGAGAAGAGGGAGGTGAACGGACGGGGGGAGGTATCCCCCCCTAATTTCCCCATGGATTGGGTGTAATTACCAATAAAATCCGACAGAAGGCGCCCAAAGTATGGAAATGATATCACTGCCTCATACAGATACCAGCTTAACCTCATGACCAGTGATGTAATCATTTCATAAGTCGACATTGCCCAGTACAGCAAAATGATAATCCCAATCACTCTCCCAGAGATGAGATACGCAACTACAGGCAATACATAGAGCATATAAGAGCTTACAAAACGCCACCATGTAAACAAATGAAACAACATTGTGACTAACATCTATATATCTAAGAAATGCATTTGGCAAATTTGTTTCAACACGCTCTGGCCAGATCTGTCGTTATCTCAACCCTTCTGCCCCACGTTGGGCGCCAAAAAGGACTGTCGTGGTTTCAGCCCGGCCGGTAACAAAGGACCACGCAGCCGCTCGCTCACTCCTCCGCCCCCCCCCCGGTGGGATGGGGAGGAGACGGAGGAGAGAAAAGGAAAAGAAACTGGAACCTCGAGGGTTGAGATAAAGGCAGTTTACTGGGACAAACACAAAAGAGATTACAACAACAACAACGGCACTAATGAAAAAAAGGTATACAAAAAGAGTGATGCACAGTGCAACTGCTCACCACCCGGGACCCGACGCTCCGCCACTTCCCCCACCGAAAAAAACAGAGACCACCCCCCGGCCCGCTCCCCATTTATATACTGGGCAGGATGTCACATGGTATGGAATAGCTCCTTGGCTAGTTCAGGTCAGCTGCCCCGGCTATGCCCCCACCTCCCAGGTTCCTGTAAAAATTAATTCTATCCCAGCTGAACCCAGGACAACTACCATCCGGTTAAGCTGGTGGTATACTGCGCTTGAAGCAGAAGCTGGTGATGCTTAGAGTGCAAATTTTCAGCGAGACGTAGATACGTTTCTGTATCGGATGGTGTGCCTCTCTTGCGGACACGTCTCCCATGTCAGGAAGACTATGCTTTAGACTTTGTCTTACTTCGGTCCTGAAAGCAGCAAAGTTCTTCCTCTTTAGAAGTGCTCAGCTAACTGTTAAGAATGGATCAGTAAAAGCAATGGTTATCCTCTTCTTTTTTCCCTTATTCATGTTTTTCCTTTTGTATTTCTTTTTCTGTTGTTCAGTTCTTTACTTTCTTCCCTGGAAAATGACTCCCTGCTGCCTGTAGAAGGGTTCAGGCTCTTTATCAGTTTTTGAGCTCTGCTTACTGATAGAAGTTGGAAAGAGGAAACCAACTTCCCAGTACCGTGACAGTCTGGGGAGGAATCAGCAATTGGAGAAACTATTCACGAAAGGAAGGATGTTCTTTGTCCTTTTAAAAATGAGCTGTAGTGTTTCTAGACAGAATCATTTCCTTGAGGTGAATACCAAAGACAAAAACCAAAATGTTTGTTATCTAGGAACTCCTCTGTGTTTTGTTAAACATTCTTTGTGTTTTGGAGGTTCTGTCCTGTGCTTCTCTGGCAATAACTGGCTTCCACTGTTGGGAGAGGAAGATAATATTGAATCGAAAAACCGCTTTTGTGGTCTACCGGTGAAGTCTCCATCTGCTAAATTGTTGTAAAGCAAGAACTGTCATGTATGGGTTTGTAAAACTCGGACCTATGGCACAAACACAAAATTGTCGTCGTCTTTTATAGGTGGTTCCTGGAGGAGAAGGACCTGAAGTATAAATTGATACAGTTGTCATCTGTGAAGACATGGGTTTTTTATATATATATATATATATATATATGTGTGTGTGTGTGTGTGTGTGTAATCTAAACAGAGCTTTTGTGGGGTAATGGTGTGGGTTGCTTGTTTGTTTTTGTTTACAGGCTCTTGGAATTGACATTTGCTAAAAGAGAAGGATTTCCCCTTCAGGAAAGGTGCATCACTAATGATGATGCTGGTTTTGTAAGTTGAAACCGTTACTTTCCTGTAAAGACACACTAATTTCTTCTGAATAAAAGCCTTTCTTTTTGTTCTCTTTGTGCTCAGTTACGTAAGTGCACGAGGGAGTTAGTTTTCCAACGGGTTGATGGAGTGGAAAAAGAATAGTTACGTTCCAGTTGCTGTCGGTCTTCAGTTTTTCTACATCTGTTGCATTTGTTTATGGCTCAAGTCTATATCAAACCCAAATCGTGAGCCAAGAGATTGCTATTCTTTGCACTACAGGCAGATACTAAGCTGGATCATTTGTTTAAACCCTGCTTCAGGCTGTGTCGCCAGAAACCATGTGGTAGAGTGCTGTAGAATTCTGAAAGCTCTTCAGAGTGGATGCATCTGTTTGATGCTCAGCAGCCGTTGGTTCTGCTGGCCTTGAGGTTCAGCACTCTTGGACTTGTTTTGCTTGGCAGATGTACTCTCTTGTAGTAAAGGCATTGTAGTGGTATTTTGCGAGTGAGGACAGACAGACCAGGCATCGTTCATGTCCAGGGGGCCGGGGCGGGAAGGTTGGTGTTCAAGCTTCTCATTCCTGTCAGCGGTGACTCCGCTTGCACCACTAAGTGGTGCTGTGTACGTACCCTTAACTAAATTGGGAGCTGCCTGTGCCTGCCTGCTTGTGTAGTTCGGAGCGGTCCTTTTAGAGAAAATGTTCTTTTGGCTGCATTTGTTCTCCTGTGATACAAAAACTTGACAGCTATTGGGGGCAACTACTACTTTAGGAGGATTTCTATAAAGTAAGAAATTGCCGGTTTTATTTTATCATGATGGGCAAAACAATAACTGATTCAAAATCACGTCCACTGCAGCTTATGCTTCCGTAACACACCACTCGACTGATTTCTATGCGTAAATGTCTTCGGAGAGGAATCACAGGTGCCTGCTGTGACTATAGGGACAAGCCGTATGGGCTCACAGGAGCAGAACATGCTTTGCCTTCCCATCACCAGAAGAAAGAAAGAAAGAAAGAAAGAGGTGAAGAAGGGTGCTCAGGAGCAAGAGGCTGCAAGGAAGTTGCTGTACGTGATCCTTTTGCCTTGCTTTATCTGACAGAAAAGCTGCCTTCTGCTAGTTGGGTCTTGGCTTGAAATACAAGGGGAGAGAGACTCCCGCCCCTCTCCCAGGGAGTGTGCTACTTTTGACTGGCTTGTTCTGACTATGTGATCTGCAATTACAATATTTAGGTTGCATGGTGACAATCTATACCACTGACTCCCTGAATGGTTTTTCATTTCTGTCCCCGCTTCCTTCTCCAGCTTTTTTCAATATATCAATTTAAAAAAAAAAAAAAAAATAAATTTTTTTTTACCTTACCTGAACATCATCTGTTGGCTTTGGCCCCAAACA
The DNA here is from genome assembly GCF_929443795.1 of Astur gentilis. Classification (NCBI taxonomy): domain Eukaryota; kingdom Metazoa; phylum Chordata; class Aves; order Accipitriformes; family Accipitridae; genus Astur; species Astur gentilis. The sequence goes on from NC_064914.1 coordinate 1,732,660, forward strand.
CTTTATTTCCTAGAAATAAGTTGAGTCTTTTCATCAGAATATGTAAAAGATTTCTAGCCACTGTAATACTATTGTATTGTTTGGTTTTTTTTTAAATAAGTTTCTATCCAGGTTCCAGTGTGTGCACTGAATTTCTACTGCAGTAGATGACAGTCTTAAGCTGAAGAGAGATTTCATGGTTGGGAGAGAAAAAGAGCAGATCTTGACTCAAAGGTAACTTTTCCAAGGGAAAGGTAAACGCTTTTGTTTCTTTGGGGATTTTTATTCTGATAGCACAAGCATCTTGTTCTCTCAGGATTTTGTTATCTCTGGAAAAAAAACCTTGGTTTTGTGTCACTTTCCTCCTTCCCTGGTTGTGGTTTTTTTTTCCACTCCTTTCAGAGGAACTGCTAATACTGTTATAATTTAGGAAGACATTTTTAACTCTTGACTCGGAGGTCCGCAGACATGACTGTAAAGACAGTTTCTGTGCAGCCAAATGCTGTTAATCCCTTCAAATACGAAATGAAAGATGTGTAACTTGGAGCTGAGGCTGAGTCAGAGTATTCCAGATGGGTCTGGTTTACTTTGCATTCAGTGTTCCTGTAGCCTGTTGCTTTGGAAGGTGCAGGTAATAAGCTTTTCAACTGAATAAATGAGCGGTAGTGGTTTTTTGTTTTCCTCCCCTAGAAATGCAGTGCTTGATCAGACTGCACTGACCTGTAGAAGTTGTGGGCACTGTGGTGTTCTCCAGAATGCTACTTGGGCTGCCACTACAAGTAGGCCATTTAAAATAATAACCTTAGACTTTGAAAATACATAAAAACTTAATGATGCTTAAAGTATAGGGCAGAGTAGTCATCAGGTTAAAATAACTTCATGCTTATGACATGCACAGTGATGGTTCCTTTCAGGTTTTTTGGTTGTTGTTGTTGTTGGGTTTTTTTCTTCTTTAAGATGGCACTGGTTGCAGTGATCTTCAGTTTTACGACACAGCTCACTGTCTTAGTATAGATAGGGTTCCTTTCTGCCTACTATTTCCGTTTACTGGCAGACATAGTTAAGATAGCTCTTTGGAGTTGTGGAGTGTGTGTGTGTGTGAATGTGTATGAAAATAAGAAGACCTAAAGTCCCCTCCCCACATCATTAGTTTTTGCTGCCCTGTATTTCAGTGTTACCAAGATTTTAAAGTGGCCCAAGTATTGCTGTTGCAAATGTTTCCATGTTTGTCTAACTATTGTGATGACATAAATAAAAAAAAGAAAATCAAAACACTAAATGTTTTATTACTTGCCCTATAACTATATAGGCGTTCCCGGTCTAATATCGATTTCTTTTTTCAGGATTCACTGTATCATTTTTTTTACCCTATGAAACGGAAAGATATTTCTGGCTTACTGTTGGCTTTTGATAGACGTTTTATCCTTGGGGAATTGCCCACCAATTAATTCATAGAGTTTGGAATTTAACTGAAGGACATTTTGCATGCCCGTGTTCAAATAGCGATGCTAACAAGCCACCATACGGTTCGTGTTGATAGCTTTATGGATACTTAGAGGTAGGCAATAGTCTTATTTTTTAATAATGCTTAACCTTTTTCTCTTTGGCAAGAACAAGCAAGTCTGCCTGGTTTTGTAGGACTTGCAGCTTTTCCTTAACATCAGACTTTAAAAAGGGGAGAACCAGTAGTATCAGGTACGCAGTTAGGATGGCGATTTTTAAAATACGAAGCTGCGTAACAGTCTCGGGAAGAACATGCGTGACTGGGCGTGGGAGTCTGTGGTACAGCATTACTAACCTTTGCTAAAAAAAGTTTTGAAGAATGAAGCATTTGCTTTATGAACGGTACTTGAGGACGAATTCTGATGCTGCTAAAGTTTATTGAAAAATAGGCACTGATTTCAGTGATGATGCAGGCGTGGTTTCTGTTCATGCCTTAAATCTGAAAAGAAGAGAAGAGAAACCTGCATTTGAAGGAGGATTTTGTATGAAGGGTAATCAAACCAGTAACCTGCTTTAAGAACGACTTTAAAATATTTGGAGCATCGGTTAAAGGCAAATAAGTCAAGTTTATCATATCCTCCTACATAAGCTGTGACTATTGAATACAGTCAGCAGTCCGCCTCAGAACTTGCTGGTGTGCAACTGCAACGTGTTAAGTTGTAAGGCTTCACAGCCACGAGCTGATGGGCCACAGTTCTCTCCCAGCATGAAGCGCTGTAAGTTTTAGTTTCTTGCACAGCAGTGACTCTTTTCAACATTAGTAACTATACAACAGGGTAAAAGGCAAATTTAGTGAAGAATAATGTGTCGTTCTCAGAGTAGCTGTTTGCATTTCACCGTGATGCAGATGCTTTCTATAGCGGTTGTGTTGGCACATGTCTTAGAATTCGGTTAATCCTCTCCTGAACTCATTTAAACTTTTGGCTTCAACTGCATCACTGACAATATGTTTCAGAATAGAATAATTATTTCCTTTAAAAAAAAACGGGGGTGGGGGGATAAGAAGAAGGGGTGGAGGAAGCGGGGATAAAAAAATCTGTTGTCTGCCAGTGCTGTGGGCTGCTCACTCATTTTTCTGTAGAACTTCTGGGGTTTTGTTGTTGTTGTTGTTGTTGTTGTTGTTGTTGTTCTACCTTAATGCTAATAGGCATTTCTACCTTTTTTACCTTGTTTTTCTACCTAATGCTAATAGGCGTTAGCCTATCCTCTGCACCTTTGGTCATTTCCTGAAGTTTGTCTGTAGTTTCCTACATGAGTAGGTAAATGTATCTATTTTACTTTACAGAGCTTTGCTAGTTTTTTAAATTATACAAGAAATTTAAGTCTTGGAACAAATTTCTTTGCTTATTGATTTTTGTGAGTAGCTGCAAAAATCTTATTTATTAGTTGCCCCTTTTAAAATTAAAATAAAAATGAATGCTATGCAAGAAATAGGTTGCAAGTAACTGTTAGGGTCTTACTACTGCTCGCTGTTGAGAGATCGTGGGAAGTGTGTTAAAAGTTACGGGCATTTTTCAAGATAGTTTTCCAGGTCTGAGGCGTGCTGAAATATCTCTTTCCTATGATAGTGTGTTTAGTTTCATTGACTTCAGCGGAACACACAGAATACATTGACTTAAACTAGCTGAGATTCTGATGATAAGGTTTTATACTCTACCTAACATAGTGTTGTGATGACCTGTCCTCCGAACTCAAAAATATGTTTGATGATCTTAACAGGAGGCCGGATCTTTGATCTGGAAATTATGCTGGTAGCGACATTACAGAATCCAGGCTTGTAACTTCACTGGTTTCTTGCAGCCCCTCAAGTTCATGAAGGACAATAAGGACCCATTCTCTTTTGTTCTTGTGCTATAATCAGTGATGGAAGTATGACATTGTCAGTTGTAAGAAGTGGCTTAACTGCTGTTGGAGTCTGCTTTTATGCCTGAAAAACCTGTTGATTTGCATGGGTTTGCACAGCTTATGCTAATGATATGGCTGGAATGAGACAGGATCTTATGTAGTCTGCAAGGGCGGTATATGGTCCTGGCTTATAGCTGGGTGGGAGGGATTGGTTCAAGTTACTTCTGATTTGCCCTATTTAATATCTTAAATAGGAGTGAACAGGGTGATTGGAACAGTTTCATTTTCACAAGAGGAAATTTATAAATCGTTTTTTATCCTGTGTTAGAATTAAGATATGTATTTACTGGAGACAACGAGTCTAGCCTGAACACTGAAACAGCTCTGTTTTGGGCACACTATTAGAACTTTTTTAAAATTTTCAAATCATAACAGTCTGTCAGTTCATGCTTGTTGAGTCTGAGACATTAAATGATGCCCTTTGAACAGGGAAACATTGCTAATAATTGATATTTGGTTTGTAGACTATACCTTTTGTATGCTCTAAAGTCACCTGTTGTTTCCCTTTCATTTATAAAAGTTCTGTTTGTCAAACCATATAAGCGCATACCTAAATTCAGTGTTAAAGTTCCTGAATTGCTCTAAACTATTGTGTTGCTGTAAACTGTTTTGGCTGATAAACCTAAGCGGTCAGCTTGGTATTCCTACGTGTATATGTGATTAAGATGCAATAGTTCGGAACACGTTACCAGGCAACTGCATGCTCCAGCTGCATAGGAGGCACAAAGCAGCTGGCCCGTTCCTTGTAATCAGTGGGAAAGTACAGATTCTCCTGTGACCTTGGTCACTCTTGTCTATAACGTATTAGATAAGAGTATTTTGATACTCCTCTCGCAGTGGGAGAAACACTGCTTGTGTCTGTGCAGTGTGTGAAAATCACTTTACCAAGATGCTTTTATTTCTAAAACCCTTGGGAAAAAAACCTCGAAACGGAATTTAAAAACTTTTTTAGTCCAAGGCAAACGTCAGGATTCTCATTCTTACAAAGTATTTTACAACTGTGTAACCTTGTAGACTGTACGGAGAATGAGGATCTTGCATGTGACATACTCAAAAGTTTCATTTTCGGTGTTCTACACGCTTCTACTGATCGCAGTGCCTTTGTTTCCTAACAGCAAGTGGCAACAGACAATGCGTATGGGTCTCAAGGCCCTGTGGAACAGAGAAGGTAGTTTGCCAGTGTTCTTACTGCTGTTGCAGACATTGTTTCAGTGGATTGAAAGTGGCACGTTCCAAGTACCTTTTCCTACCATTGCTGCGTATTTTATTTTTTTTTTTAATCCAGAAGAATGTTTCTGTACTTCCCTTCCCTTCCCTATAGCTGCATGTTGATTTACATTGCGTGCTATTGCAGCGTTCTTAGTCTACCGGTTACAGATTACTCCTTTCAGTTCTTGTGCATTTCTGAATGTGTATCTACCTACTAAACTCACATTTCTTCAGACATGATATGCAACTGCTACGGAAGTCAGCTATTGTGCTAGTTATGGTGTTTGCCCCGTCAGTTGTTTTACTATCTAATAAGTACCTGATGACAGAGAAGGGGTGTGTCAGAAAATAGACAAGTCAGGCTTTACATTAGAAATGGTTTTCATAAGATTTAAGAGAACGCAGTTTTGGCATAAGGATTTACATACCGCTCCCGGTGTTCTGTTGGGCTGACGTTTTGCAAGAAGCTGAGGTGTTTTAACTTTCAAAAGCTGTTTATGTAAATTGGCTTACCTCTGAGTACTCTCCTTCAGCTGTGTGTAACGAAGAAATAAATGTGCATCTCTAGACATGTGCATATGCAGATAGAATTGTAAGTGCAGAGCTGGGGATGATGCTTGTGTTTGAGGGTAGAAATACGGAGAGGGACAGCAGTGGGGAAAGAAGAACCTTTGAAGATAGTCTAGCGTTGCTCTCATTCTAGAGGTGAATGATCAACTTTCTGTACCATTCTTGACAAACGCTTGCCTAATTTATTCTTAAACATTTCCTGTAATTATTACTACTGTTGCAAAGATTGCCACATACCCTAAGTTTTTCAGGTTGTAATTTAAGCCCCATGATTCCGTGTCCTGTGTGCAGTGGATGTACACAAAAGTTCTTCCTTATAGCTACCTTTTAGAGTTTAAACATTGTTATTTCTCTCCAGTTAAGCGGCTGTTTTTCAATTTATACTTTGAAGTCAGACTCCTGTACATCGTTGAGCACCCTCTTGGACTTACTGTAGACCCTCGCCAGTTATACTACACCCTTCTTGAAAAGCAGTACATCATCTGGAGGGTTCAGCAGCTAATCCGTGCAAATGTAGCGCGGCAGAAATACTGCTTGGATGTACTAACTCCAGTGTGATGTGTGAGGAGGAATCACTGGGCCTTTTGATTAGCAAGAAACGGTACATAAGAACTAGGTGACACGCAGCTGGCACACTGGCCTTCAAGCTTACAGTGCAGCTCCGTGGGCTTTGGCTGGCTACAGAAGAGCATGAGGCACAGGAGAGAACTGCTGCTGGATCTTAGTGAAAGACAGTAAGTCATTTGGAGAGAGGTTTTCAACGCCAGGAATTCAAGTCGGGTGCCCAATTCCAGAGTGCCTGTGAAATCCCTGTGTACTGCCCTCGCTTGTCTAACTTTGTGTTGTATATTGTCTAGCAGCTTGTCTTTCAAAGATAACAAAGCTACACTTGTGTGATAGGTGATGTAATGATCTCATAATAACAGGCAAAATCCAAGTCACAGAAAATGCCAGCATTTGAAAGAGAGCCGGATAGGAGAGCCTTTTTTGTATGGATCAGTTGTCTTGTTCTGATTTTTTTGTTTTACAGGTAAAATCACAGCTCAGTGTGACATGGAAATAACTGGAAATAGTTTTATTTTTAAATTCGGGGCCTTATTTTCCTTGAAACTGGATTTTCAGATACGGTGCTAGAAGACGTTACAGAATTGTAAATGTTGTTTCTGCCTCCTGTTCCTCTTGAACATTTGGTTTCCTGGGGAAAAATACTGTGTAAGCTCTGTAAGCAAAGAGGTTTTATATTTTTGGAATACTTGCCAGCTGAAGGGTTTGTACCTTGGACTTAAACTGTAGAGGAGGATCTGTTCAGGACATCCATGTTATAGAGTAGCTGTTGCATGACTTATACTTGTAATCCGGTTCCTACTTGATAGCCTTAACTTTGCGTGGATTGTGTGTTGAACTTTGCAGTAGTTTGTTTGTTTTTACATTTCCTTAAGGTCTAGGCAAAGGCTTAGAAAGTTAGCAGACTTAAGGATAAGCATTTATTACTTTGTCCTGCCACGTTGCTATTTGAAACCTGTTCTGAGTGTTGGTGGTATTGAAGAAATGGCCGAGATTTCGAGGGTGAATCTGTATCTTTAGGTGTACTGAGCAGAAAAGTACAATGGATCTTTTTAGTTGCCAGATAGCTTGCTTTATCCAGGCGGTCAATTTGTCAAGATCAGGCTGCAGCGTGGCCAATTCATTTCTTAGTTCCAACAACTGCCATCTTAATGTAGAGATTTATTCTGTAATCAAAACTGGAACTGTTGTCCCTGGTTATGTGTGCTTACTTATTTGTTTTTAACGCTGCTTCAGTGAGACTCCGTCTGAGGGCAGAAGAATCACAAAGCTAGACCAGATTTTGCTAAATGGAAATAACATAACACTGGTAAGTCAGCATTGTTAAAATGCTGCATGCATTTATTTTCTGTACCTGTAAATCAATCAGTCACTGAGCTCAGCTACTTTAAGCTGAGCTTTCCAGACAATTCCATTACACAAGGTAATTTCAAGTAGCTTCTGGGGCATATGTGTGTATGAAGGACGCTGGAAAAGTGATCTTGCTGTCTTAGTACACGTTACAGTTTAAAAAAAAAAAAAAAAAAAAAAAAAAAAAGAGCATGTCCCTAACTTTATTTTGGTGAATGTTTTTCTGGTCTTCAGGTGTGCAAGGGAATCACTGGCTTTGTTAAGCGCTCCGTAAGCTGGTTCATACAGTGGCTTTTAACTCACGAGTGTTTGCCTGCATAAGCGTGTAGGTGGAATGCATCTACCTTTTATCCATTATTGTATGTATAGATGTGTTTGCAGCAGTTTGGATGTTTACAAGCTTGTCAAGTCGTTTGGCAGTTATGATTGCCATGATGCCCAGAGAGCTGTACCTTTACATGCTCTGAAAACAATCTGGAGGTCTGTTGGCTTATACCAAATCAGAAGCACTGTGATTTTTAGTTTATTATCTGCTGGTGTAGGTAGGTCAGTACTGAAACAGTAATTAAATACTGTGATTATGCATCCCTAAGCTGAATTCTGCAACTTCCTAAATACCACAAGAGCAGACCTAGAATAGTTTTTAGTTTGTCGGCATAGATGGCTACAAAGTCAGGACTTCCTGCGTAAAAGCATTCCTAATTTTGTGGGAAGAGGAGAGGACGACCAACTCGAGTCGAAATCAGCTCTGTGTGAACGAGGAACAATCTCCATTTTGCTGTCTTTCCCACCTTGCACCTCCTCACTGTGTGTCTGAGCAAGTGCCATCTTGCCTTAATTTCTAAGCCTTTTTCTGCTTTGGTTATTGTTCTGCCTCCTTAAAGGATAGCGCGTGTTCTGACTTCTTGTATGGGGTAAAATCACTACCATCCGGTTAAGCTGGTGGTATACTGCGCTTGAAGCAGAAGCTGGTGATGCTTAGAGTGCAAATTTTCAGCGAGACGTAGATACGTTTCTGTATCGGACCGTGTGCCTCTCTTGCGGACACGTCTCCCATGTCAGGAAGACTATGCTTTAGACTTTGTCTTACTTCGGTCCTGAAAGCAGCAAAGTTCTTCCTCTTTAGAAGTGCTCAGCTAACTATTAAGAATGGATCAGTAAAAGCAATGGTTATCCTCTTCTTCTTTTTTCCCTTATTCATGTTTTTCCTTTTGTATTTCTTTTTCTGTTGTTCAGTTCTTTACTTTCTTCCCTGGAAAATGACTCCCTGCTGCCTGTAGAAGGGTTCAGGCTCTTTATCAGTTTTTGAGCTCTGCTTACTGATAGAAGTTGGAAAGAGGAAACCAACTTCCCAGTACCGTGACAGTCTGGGGAGGAATCAGCAATTGGAGAAATTATTCACGAAAGGAAGGATGTTCTTTGTCCTTTTAAAAATGAGCTGTAGTGTTTCTAGACAGAATCATTTCCTTGAGGTGAATACCAAAGACAAAAACCAAAATGTTTGTTATCTAGGAACTCCTCTGTGTTTTGTTAAACATTCTTTGTGTTTTGGAGGTTCTGTCCTGTGCTTCTCTGGCAATAACTGGCTTCCACTGTTGGGAGAGGAAGATAATATTGAATCGAAAAACCGCTTTTGTGGTCTACCGGTGAAGTCTCCATCTGCTAAATTGTTGTAAAGCAAGAACTGTCATGTATGGGTTTGTAAAACTCGGACCTATGGCACAAACACAAAATTGTCGTCGTCTTTTGTAGGTGGTTCCTGGAGGAGAAGGACCTGAAGTATAAATTGATACAGTTGTCATCTGTGAAGACATGGGTTTTTTATATATATATATATATGTGTGTGTGTGTGGGTGTGTAATCTAAACAGAGCTTTTGTGGGGTAATGGTGTGGGTTGCTTGTTTGTTTTTGTTTACAGGCTCTTGGAATTGACATTTGCTAAAAGAGAAGGATTTCCCCTTCAGGAAAGGTGCATCACTAATGATGATGCTGGTTTTGTAAGTTGAAACCGTTACTTTCCTGTAAAGACACACTAATTTCTTCTGAATAAAAGCCTTTCTTTTTGTTCTCTTTGTGCTCAGTTACGTAAGTGCACGAGGGAGTTAGTTTTCCAACGGGTTGATGGAGTGGAAAAAGAATAGTTACGTTCCAGTTGCTGTCGGTCTTCAGTTTTTCTACATCTGTTGCATTTGTTTATGGCTCAAGTCTATATCAAACCCAAATCGTGAGCCAAGAGATTGCTATTCTTTGCACTACAGGCAGATACTAAGCTGGATCATTTGTTTAAACCCTGCTTCAGGCTGTGTCGCCAGAAACCATGTGGTAGAGTGCTGTAGAATTCTGAAAGCTCTTCAGAGTGGATGCATCTGTTTGATGCTCAGCAGCCGTTGGTTCTGCTGGCCTTGAGGTTCAGCACTCTTGGACTTGTTTTGCTTGGCAGATGTACTCTCTTGTAGTAAAGGCATTGTAGTGGTATTTTGCGAGTGAGGACAGACAGACCAGGCATCGTTCATGTCCAGGGGGCCGGGGCGGGAAGGTTGGTGTTCAAGCTTCTCATTCCTGTCAGCGGTGACTCCGCTTGCACCACTAAGTGGTGCTGTGTACGTACCCTTAACTAAATTGGGAGCTGCCTGTGCCTGCCTGCTTGTGTAGTTCGGAGCGGTCCTTTTAGAGAAAATGTTCTTTTGGCTGCATTTGTTCTCCTGTGATACAAAAACTTGACAGCTATTGGGGGCAACTACTACTTTAGGAGGATTTCTATAAAGTAAGAAATTGCCGGTTTTATTTTATCATGATGGGCAAAACAATAACTGATTCAAAATCACGTCCACTGCAGCTTATGCTTCCGTAACACACCACTCAACTGATTTCTATGCGTAAATGTCTTCGGAGAGGAATCACAGGTGCCTGCTGTGACTATAGGGACAAGCCGTATGGGCTCACAGGAGCAGAACATGCTTTGCCTTCCCATCACCAGAAGAAAGAAAGAAAGAAAGAAAGAAAGAGGTGAAGAAGGGTGCTCAGGAGCAAGAGGCTGCAAGGAAGTTGCTGTACGTGATCCTTTTGCCTTGCTTTATCTGACAGAAAAGCTGCCTTCTGCTAGTTGGGTCTTGGCTTGAAATACAAGGGGGAAGAGACTCCCGCCCCTCTCCCAGGGAGTGTGCTACTTTTGACTGGCTTGTTCTGACTATGTGATCTGCAATTACAATATTTAGGTTGCATGGTGACAATCTATACCACTGACTCCCTGAATGGTTTTTCATTTCTGTCCCCGCTTCCTTCTCCAGCTTTTTTCAATATATCAATTTAAAAAAAAAAAATAAATAAATTTTTTTTTACCTTACCTGAACATCATCTGTTGGCTTTGGCCCCAAACACTTTATTTCCTAGAAATAAGTTGAGTCTTTTCATCAGAATATGTAAAAGATTTCTAGCCACTGTAATACTATTGTATTGTTTGTTTGTTTTTTTTTTTAAATAAGTTTCTATCCAGGTTCCAGTGTGTGCACTGAATTTCTACTGCAGTAGATGACAGTCTTAAGCTGAAGAGAGATTTCATGGTTGGGAGAGAAAAAGAGCAGATCTTGACTCAAAGGTAACTTTTCCAAGGGAAAGGTAAACGCTTTTGTTTCTTTGGGGATTTTTATTCTGATAGCACAAGCATCTTGTTCTCTCAGGATTTTGTTATCTCTGGAAAAAAACCTTGGTTTTGTGTCACTTTCCTCTTTCCCTGGTTGTGGTTTTTTTTTCCACTCCTTTCAGAGGAACTGCTAATACTGTTATAATTTAGGAAGACATTTTTAACTCTTGACTCGGAGGTCCGCAGACATGACTGTAAAGACAGTTTCTGTGCAGCCAAATGCTGTTAATCCCTTCAAATACGAAATGAAAGATGTGTAACTTGGAGCTGAGGCTGAGTCAGAGTATTCCAGATGGGTCTGGTTTACTTTGCATTCAGTGTTCCTGTAGCCTGTTGCTTTGGAAGGTGCAGGTAATAAGCTTTTCAACTGAATAAATGAGCGGTAGTGGTTTTTTGTTTTCCTCCCCTAGAAATGCAGTGCTTGATCAGACTGCACTGACCTGTAGAAGTTGTGGGCACTGTGGTGTTCTCCAGAATGCTACTTGGGCTGCCACTACAAGTAGGCCATTTAAAATAATAACCTTAGACTTTGAAAATACATAAAAACTTAATGATGCTTAAAGTATAGGGCAGAGTAGTCATCAGGTTAAAATAACTTCATGCTTATGACATGCACAGTGATGGTTCCTTTCAGGTTTTTTGGTTGTTGTTGTTGTTGGGTTTTTTTCTTCTTTAAGATGGCACTGGTTGCAGTGATCTTCAGTTTTACGACACAGCTCACTGTCTTAGTATAGATAGGGTTCCTTTCTGCCTACTATTTCCGTTTACTGGCAGACATAGTTAAGATAGCTCTTTGGAGTTGTGGAGTGTGTGTGTGTGTGAATGTGTATGAAAATAAGAAGACCTAAAGTCCCCTCCCCACATCATTAGTTTTTGCTGCCCTGTATTTCAGTGTTACCAAGATTTTAAAGTGGCCCAAGTATTGCTGTTGCAAATGTTTCCATGTTTGTCTAACTATTGTGATGACATAAATAAAAAAAAGAAAATCAATACACTAAATGTTTTATTACTTGCCCTATAACTATATAGGCGTTCCCGGTCTAATATCGATTTCTTTTTTCAGGATTCACTGTATTTATTTTTTTTTACCTTATGAAACGGAAAGATATTTCTGGCTTACTGTTGGCTTTTGATAGACGTTTTATCCTTGGGGAATTGCCCACCAATTAATTCATAGAGTTTGGAATTTAACTGAAGGACATTTTGCATGGCCGTGTTCAAATAGCGATGCTAACAAGCCACCATACGGTTCGTGTTGGTAGCTTTATGGATACTTAGAGGTAGGCAATAGTCTTATTTTTTAATAATGCTTAACCTTTTTCTCTTTGGCAAGAACAAGCAAGTCTGCCTGGTTTTGTAGGACTTGCAGCTTTTCCTTAACATCAGACTTTAAAAAGGGGAGAACCAGTAGTATCAGGTACGCAGTTAGGATGGCGATTTTTAAAATACGAAGCTGCGTAACAGTCTCGGGAAGAACATGCGTGACTGGGCGTGGGAGTCTGTGGTACAGCATTACTAACCTTTGCTAAAAAAAGTTTTGAAGAATGAAGCATTTGCTTTATGAACGGTACTTGAGGACGAATTCCGATGCTGCTAAAGTTTATTGAAAAATAGGCACTGATTTCAGTGATGATGCAGGCGTGGTTTCTGTTCATGCCTTAAATCTGAAAAGAAGAGAAGAGAAACCTGCATTTGAAGGAGGATTTTGTATGAAGGGTAATCAAACCAGTAACCTGCTTTAAGAACGACTTTAAAATATTTGGAGCATCGGTTAAAGGCAAATAAGTAAAGTTTATCATATCCTCCTACCTAAGCTGTGACTATTGAATACAGTCAGCAGTCCGCCTCAGAACTTGCTGGTGTGCAACTGCAACGTGTTAAGTTGTAAGGCTTCACAGCCACGAGCTGATGGGCCACAGTTCTCTCCCAGCATGAAGCGCTGTAAGTTTTAGTTTCTTGCACAGCAGTGACTCTTTTCAACATTAGTAACTATACAACAGGGTAAAAGGCAAATTTAGTGAAGAATAATGTGTCGTTCTCAGAGTAGCTGTTTGCATTTCACCGTGATGCAGATGCTTTCTATAGCGGTTGTGTTGGCACATGTCTTAGAATTCGGTTAATCCTCTCCTGAACTCATTTAAACTTTTGGCTTCAACTGCATCACTGACAATATGTTTCAGAATAGAATAATTATTTCCTTTAAAAAAAAACGGGGGTGGGGGGATAAGAAGAAGGGGTGGAGGAAGCGGGGATAAAAAAATCTGTTGTCTGCCAGTGCTGTGGGCTGCTCACTCATTTTTCTGTAGAACTTCTGGGGTTTTGTTGTTGTTGTTCTACCTTAATGCTAATAGGCATTTCTACCTTTTTTACCTTGTTTTTCTACCTAATGCTAATAGGCGTTAGCCTATCCTCTGCACCTTTGGTCATTTCCTGAAGTTTGTCTGTAGTTTCCTACATTAGTAGGTAAATGTATCTATTTTACTTTACAGAGCTTTGCTAGTTTTTTAAATTATACAAGAAATTTAAGTCTTGGAACAAATGTCTTTGCTTATTGATTTTTGTGAGTAGCTGCAAAAATCTTATTTATTAGTTGCCCCTTTTAAAATTAAAATAAAAATGAATGCTATGCAAGAAATAGGTTGCAAGTAACTGTTAGGGTCTTACTACTGCTCGCTGTTGAGAGATCGTGGGAAGTGTGTTAAAAGTTACGGGCATTTTTCAAGATAGTTTTCCAGGTCTGAGGCGTGCTGAAATATCTCTTTCCTATGATAGTGTGTTTAGTTTCATTGACTTCAGCGGAACACACAGAATACATTGACTTAAACTAGCTGAGAATCTGATGATAAGGTTTTATACTCTACCTAACATAGTGTTGTGATGACCTGTCCTCCGAACTCAAAAATATGTTTGATGATCTTAACAGGAGGCCGGATCTTTGATCTGGAAATTATGCTGGTAGCGACATTACAGAATCCAGGCTTGTAACTTCACTGGTTTCTTGCAGCCCCTCAAGTTCATGAAGGACAATAAGGACCCATTCTCTTTTGTTCTTGTGCTATAATCAGTGATGGAAGTATGACATTGTCAGTTGTAAGAAGTGGCTTAACTGCTGTTGGAGTCTGCTTTTATGCCTGAAAAACCTGTTGATTTGCATGGGTTTGCACAGCTTATGCTAATGATATGGCTGGAATGAGACAGGATCTTATGTAGTCTGCAAGGGCGGTATATGGTCCTGGCTTATAGCTGGGTGGGAGGGATTGGTTCAAGTTACTTCTGATTTGCCCTATTTAATATCTTAAATAGGAGTGAACAGGGTGATTGGAACAGTTTCATTTTCACAAGAGGAAATTTATAAATCGTTTTTTATCCTGTGTTAGAATTAAGATATGTATTTACTGGAGACAACGAGTCTAGCCTGAACACTGAAACAGCTCTGTTTTGGGCACACTATTAGAACTTTTTTAAAATTTTCAAATCATAACAGTCTGTCAGTTCATGCTTGTTGAGTCTGAGACATTAAATGATGCCCTTTGAACAGGGAAACATTGCTAATAATTGATATTTGGTTTGTAGACTATACCTTTTGTATGCTCTAAAGTCACCTGTTGTTTCCCTTTCATTTATAAAAGTTCTGTTTGTCAAACCATATAAGCGCATACCTAAATTCAGTGTTAAAGTTCCTGAATTGCTCTAAACTATTGTGTTGCTGTAAACTGTTTTGGCTGATAAACCTAAGCGGTCAGCTTGGTATTCCTACGTGTATATGTGATTAAGATGCAATAGTTCGGAACACGTTACCAGGCAACTGCATGCTCCAGCTGCATAGGAGGCACAAAGCAGCTGGCCCGTTCCTTGTAATCAGTGGGAAAGTACAGATTCTCCTGTGACCTTGGTCACTCTTGTCTATAACGTATTAGATAAGAGTATTTTGATACTCCTCTCGCAGTGGGAGAAACACTGCTTGTGTCTGTGCAGTGTGTGAAAATCACTTTACCAAGATGCTTTTATTTCTAAAACCCTTGGGAAAAAAACCTCGAAACGGAATTTAAAAACTTTTTTAGTCCAAGGCAAACGTCAGGATTCTCATTCTTACAAAGTATTTTACAATTGTGTAACCTTGTAGACTGTACGGAGAATGAGGATCTTGCATGTGACGTATTCAAAAGTTTCATTTTCGGTGTTCTACACGCTTCTACTGATCGCAGTGCCTTTGTTTCCTAACAGCAAGTGGCAACAGACAATGCGTATGGGTCTCAAGGCCCTGTGGAACAGAGAAGGTAGTTTGCCAGTGTTCTTACTGCTGTTGCAGACATTGTTTCAGTGGATTGAAAGTGGCACGTTCCAAGTACCTTTTCCTACCATTGCTGCGTATTTTATTTTTTTTTTTAATCCAGAAGAATGTTTCTGTACTTCCCTTCCCTTCCCTATAGCTGCATGTTGATTTACATTGCGTGCTATTGCAGCGTTCTTAGTCTACCGGTTACAGATTACTCCTTTCAGTTCTTGTGCATTTCTGAATGTGTATCTACCTACTAAACTCACATTTCTTCAGACATGATATGCAACTGCTACGGAAGTCAGCTATTGTGCTAGTTATGGTGTTTGCCCCGTCAGTTGTTTTACTATCTAATAAGTACCTGATGACAGAGAAGGGGGTGTGTCAGAAAATAGACAAGTCAGGCTTTACATTAGAAATGGTTTTCATAAGATTTAAGAGAACGCAGTTTTGGCATAAGGATTTACATACCGCTCCCGGTGTTCTGTTGGGCTGACGTTTTGCAAGAAGCTGAGGTGTTTTAACTTTCAAAAGCTGTTTATGTAAATTGGCTTACCTCTGAGTACTCTCCTTCAGCTGTGTGTAACGAAGAAATAAATGTGCATCTCTAGACATGTGCATATGCAGATAGAATTGTAAGTGCAGAGCTGGGGATGATGCTTGTGTTTGAGGGTAGAAATACGGAGAGGGACAGCAGTGGGGAAAGAAGAACCTTTGAAGATAGTCTAGCGTTGCTCTCATTCTAGAGGTGAATGATCAACTTTCTGTACCATTCTTGACAAACGCTTGCCTAATTTATTCTTAAACATTTCCTGTAATTATTACTACTGTTGCAAAGATTGCCACATACCCTAAGTTTTTCAGGTTGTAATTTAAGCCCCATGATTCCGTGTCCTGTGTGCAGTGGATGTACACAAAAGTTCTTCCTTATAGCTACCTTTTAGAGTTAAACATTGTTATTTCTCTCCAGTTAAGCGGCTGTTTTTCAATTTATACTTTGAAGTCAGACTCCTGTACATCGTTGAGCACCCTCTTGGACTTACTGTAGACCCTCGCCAGTTATACTACACCCTTCTTGAAAAGCAGTACATCATCTGGAGGGTTCAGCAGCCTAATCCGTGCAAATGTAGCGCGGCAGAAATACTGCTTGGATGTACTAACTCCAGTGTGATGTGTGAGGAGGAATCACTGGGCCTTTTGATTAGCAAGAAACGGTACATAAGAACTAGGTGACACGCAGCTGGCACACTGGCCTTCAAGCTTACAGTGCAGCTCCGTGGGCTTTGGCTGGCTACAGAAGAGCATGAGGCACAGGAGAGAACTGCTGCTGGATCTTTAAGTGAAAGACAGTAAGTCATTTGGAGAGAGGTTTTCAACACCAGGAATTCAAGTCGGGTGCCCAATTCCAGAGTGCCTGTGAAATCCCTGTGTACTGCCCTCGCTTGTCTAACTTTGTGTTGTATATTGTCTAGCAGCTTGTCTTTCAAAGATAACAAAGCTACACTTGTGTGATAGGTGATGTAATGATCTCATAATAACAGGCAAAATCCAAGTCACAGAAAATGCCAGCATTTGAAAGAGAGCCGGATAGGAGAGCCTTTTTTGTATGGATCAGTTGTCTTGTTCTGATTTTTTTGTTTTACAGGTAAAATCACAGCTCAGTGTGACATGGAAATAACTGGAAATAGTTTTATTTTTAAATTCGGGGCCTTATTTTCCTTGAAACTGGATTTTCAGATACGGTGCTAGAAGACGTTACAGAATTGTAAATGTTGTTTCTGCCTCCTGTTCCTCTTGAACATTTGGTTTCCTGGGGAAAAATACTGTGTAAGCTCTGTAAGCAAAGAGGTTTTATATTTTTGGAATACTTGCCAGCTGAAGGGTTTGTACCTTGGACTTAAACTGTAGAGGAGGATCTGTTCAGGACATCCATGTTATAGAGTAGCTGTTGCATGACTTATACTTGTAATCCGGTTCCTACTTGATAGCCTTAACTTTGCGTGGATTGTGTGTTGAACTTTGCAGTAGTTTGTTTGTTTTTACATTTCCTTAAGGTCTAGGCAAAGGCTTAGAAAGTTAGCAGACTTAAGGATAAGCATTTATTACTTTGTCCTGCCACGTTGCTATTTGAAACCTGTTCTGAGTGTTGGTGGTATTGAAGAAATGGCCGAGATTTCGAGGGTGAATCTGTATCTTTAGGTGTACTGAGCAGAAAAGTACAATGGATCTTTTTAGTTGCCAGATAGCTTGCTTTATCCAGGCGGTCAATTTGTCAAGATCAGGCTGCAGCGTGGCCAATTCATTTCTTAGTTCCAACAACTGCCATCTTAATGTAGAGATTTATTCTGTAATCAAAACTGGAACTGTTGTCCCCTGGTTATGTGTGCTTACTTATTTGTTTTTAACGCTGCTTCAGTGAGACTCCGTCTGAGGGCAGAAGAATCACAAAGCTAGACCAGATTTTGCTAAATGGAAATAACATAACACTGGTAAGTCAGCATTGTTAAAATGCTGCATGCATTTATTTTCTGTACCTGTAAATCAATCAGTCACTGAGCTCAGCTACTTTAAGCTGAGCTTTCCAGACAATTCCATTACACAAGGTAATTTCAAGTAGCTTCTGGGGCATATGTGTGTATGAAGGACGCTGGAAAAGTGATCTTGCTGTCTTAGTACACGTTACAGTTTAAAAAAAAAAAAAAAAAAAAAAAAAAGAGCATGTCCCTAACTTTATTTTGGTGAATGTTTTTCTGGTCTTCAGGTGTGCAAGGGAATCACTGGCTTTGTTAAGCGCTCCGTAAGCTGGTTCATACAGTGGCTTTTAACTCACGAGTGTTTGCCTGCATAAGCGTGTAGGTGGAATGCATCTACCTTTTATCCATTATTGTACGTATAGATGTGTTTGCAGCAGTTTGGATGTTTACAAGCTTGTCAAGTCGTTTGGCAGTTATGATTGCCATGATGCCCAGAGAGCTGTACCTTTACATGCTCTGAAAACAATCTGGAGATCTGTTGGCTTATACCAAATCAGAAGCACTGTGATTTTTAGTTTATTATCTGCTGGTGTAGGTAGGTCAGTACTGAAACAGTAATTAAATACTGTGATTATGCATCCCTAAGCTGAATTCTGCAACTTCCTAAATACCACAAGAGCAGACCTAGAATAGTTTTTTAGTTTGTCGGCATAGATGGCTACAAAGTCAGGACTTCCTGCGTAAAAGCATTCCTAATTTTGTGGGAAGAGGAGAGGACGACCAACTCGAGTCGAAATCAGCTCTGTGTGAACGAGGAACAATCTCCATTTTGCTGTCTTTCCCACCTTGCACCTCCTCACTGTGTGTCTGAGCAAGTGCCATCTTGCCTTAATTTCTAAGCCTTTTTCTGCTTTGGTTATTGTTCTGCCTCCTTAAAGGATAGCGCGTGTTCTGACTTCTTGTATGGGGGTAAAATCACTACCATCCGGTTAAGCTGGTGGTATACTGCGCTTGAAGCAGAAGCTGGTGATGCTTAGAGTGCAAATTTTCAGCGAGACGTAGATACGTTTCTGTATCGGACCGTGTGCCTCTCTTGCGGACACGTCTCCCATGTCAGGAAGACTATGCTTTAGACTTTGTCTTACTTCGGTCCTGAAAGCAGCAAAGTTCTTCCTCTTTAGAAGTGCTCAGCTAACTATTAAGAATGGATCAGTAAAAGCAATGGTTATCCTCTTCTTCTTTTTTCCCTTATTCATGTTTTTCCTTTTGTATTTCTTTTTCTGTTGTTCAGTTCTTTACTTTCTTCCCTGGAAAATGACTCCCTGCTGCCTGTAGAAGGGTTCAGGCTCTTTATCAGTTTTTGAGCTCTGCTTACTGATAGAAGTTGGAAAGAGGAAACCAACTTCCCAGTACCGTGACAGTCTGGGGGAGGAATCAGCAATTGGAGAAATTATTCACGAAAGGAAGGATGTTCTTTGTCCTTTTAAAAAATGAGCTGTAGTGTTTCTAGACAGAATCATTTCCTTGAGGTGAATACCAAAGACAAAAACCAAAATGTTTGTTATCTAGGAACTCCTCTGTGTTTTGTTAAACATTCTTTGTGTTTTGGAGGTTCTGTCCTGTGCTTCTCTGGCAATAACTGGCTTCCACTGTTGGGAGAGGAAGATAATATTGAATCGAAAAAACCGCTTTTGTGGTCTCCATCTGCTAAATTGTTGTAAAGCAAGAACTGTCATGTATGGGTTTGTAAAACTCGGACCTATGGCACAAACACAAAATTGTCGTCGTCTTTTGTAGGTGGTTCCTGGAGGAGAAGGACCTGAAGTATAAATTGATACAGTTGTCATCTGTGAAGACATGGGTTTTTTATATATATATATATATGTGTGTGTGTGTGTGTGTGGGTGTGTAATCTAAACAGAGCTTTTGTGGGGTAATGGTGTGGGTTGCTTGTTTGTTTTTGTTTACAGACTCTTGGAATTGACATTTGCTAAAAGAGAAGGATTTCCCCTTCAGGAAAGGTGCATCACTAATGATGATGCTGGTTTTGTAAGTTGAAACCGTTACTTTCCTGTAAAGACACACTAATTTCTTCTGAATAAAAGCCTTTCTTTTTGTTCTCTTTGTGCTCAGTTACGTAAGTGCACGAGGGAGTTAGTTTTCCAACGGGTTGATGGAGTGGAAAAAGAATAGTTACGTTCCAGTTGCTGTCGGTCTTCAGTTTTTCTACATCTGTTGCATTTGTTTATGGCTCAAGTCTATATCAAACCCAAATCGTGAGCCAAGAGATTGCTATTCTTTGCACTACAGGCAGATACTAAGCTGGATCATTTGTTTAAACCCTGCTTCAGGCTGTGTCGCCAGAAACCATGTGGTAGAGTGCTGTAGAATTCTGAAAGCTCTTCAGAGTGGATGCATCTGTTTGATGCTCAGCAGCCGTTGGTTCTGCTGGCCTTGAGGTTCAGCACTCTTGGACTTGTTTTGCTTGGCAGATGTACTCTCTTGTAGTAAAGGCATTGTAGTGGTATTTTGCGAGTGAGGACAGACAGACCAGGCATCGTTCATGTCCAGGGGGCCGGGGCGGGAAGGTTGGTGTTCAAGCTTCTCATTCCTGTCAGCGGTGACTCCGCTTGCACCACTAAGTGGTGCTGTGTACGTACCCTTAACTAAATTGGGAGCTGCCTGTGCCTGCCTGCTTGTGTAGTTCGGAGCGGTCCTTTTAGAGAAAATGTTCTTTTGGCTGCATTTGTTCTCCTGTGATACAAAAACTTGACAGCTATTGGGGGCAACTACTACTTTAGGAGGATTTCTATAAAGTAAGAAATTGCCGGTTTTATTTTATCATGATGGGCAAAACAATAACTGATTCAAAATCACGTCCACTGCAGCTTATGCTTCCGTAACACACCACTCAACTGATTTCTATGCGTAAATGTCTTCGGAGAGGAATCACAGGTGCCTGCTGTGACTATAGGGACAAGCCGTATGGGCTCACAGGAGCAGAACATGCTTTGCCTTCCCATCACCAGAAGAAAGAAAGAAAGAAAGAAAGAAAGAAAGAGGTGAAGAAGGGTGCTCAGGAGCAAGAGGCTGCAAGGAAGTTGCTGTACGTGATCCTTTTGCCTTGCTTTATCTGACAGAAAAGCTGCCTTCTGCTAGTTGGGTCTTGGCTTGAAATACAAGGGGGAAGAGACTCCTGCCCCTCTCCCAGGGAGTGTGCTACTTTTGACTGGCTTGTTCTGACTATGTGATCTGCAATTACAATATTTAGGTTGCATGGTGACAATCTATACCACTGACTCCCTGAATGGTTTTTCATTTCTGTCCCCGCTTCCTTCTCCAGCTTTTTTCAATATATCAATTTAAAAAAAAAAAAAAATAAATTTTTTTTTACCTTACCTGAACATCATCTGTTGGCTTTGGCCCCAAACACTTTATTTCCTAGAAATAAGTTGAGTCTTTTCATCAGAATATGTA